>NC_133329.1:215852878-216152878 GCF_042186555.1 Aquarana catesbeiana | reverse complement strand
GAAAAGGAAATTCCAGGAGAAGGACTATGGCGATGACATCATAGAGCAAACCTTCTTGAGAAAAAGGCAGCGATATATGTTTGACAATGTGGAATGGGTGGAGGACTTCTTCCAAATGTTTTCTGTTTCCCCCACATGGCTTCTTGCAAACTGCAATTGGGACTTCTTATGGCTTACTTTAAACAATGGCTTTCTTCTTGGCACTATTCCATAAAGGCCAGATTTGTGGAGTGCAGGACTAATAGTTGTCCTGTGGACAGATTCTCCCACCTGAGCTGTGGATCTCTGCAGCTCCTCCAAAGTTACCATGGGCCTCTTGACTGCTTCTCTGATTAATGCTCTCCTTGCCTGCCTGTAATTTTAGGTGGACGGCCATGTCTTGGTAGGTTTGCAGTTGTGTCATACTCTTTCCATTTTCAGATGAACAGTGCTCCATGAGATGTTCAAAGCTTGGGATATTTTTTATAACCTAACCCTGCTTTAAACATATCCACAACTTTATCCCTGACCTGTCTGGTGTGTTCCTTGACTTTCATGATGCCTTTTGTTCACTAAGGTTCACCAACAAACCTTCACAGAACAGCTGTATTTATACTGAGATTAAATAATAAATAAATTAGATAAATTACACACAGGCGGACAATATTTACTAATAAGGTGACTTCTGAAGGCAGTTGGTTCCACTAGATTTTATCATATCAGAGTATCAGAGTAAAGGGGTCTGAATTCAAATGCACGCCACACTTTTCAGATATTTATTTGTAACAAATTTTGAAAACCATTTATCATTTTCCTTCCACATTACAATTATTTGCCCCTTTGTGTTGGTCTATCACATAAAATCCCATTAAAATACATTTACATTTTTGGTTGTAACATGACAAAATGTGGAAAATTTCAAGGGGTATGAATACTTTTTCAAGGCACTGTATCTGTATTTAAATTAAAATTTTACTTATCTATTTTTTATCAATTTATTTATTTATGCATTATGATATAAATTCTAATAGGTTTATTCTTTTTTTATGGCGGTGAGGAGTGTACACAACCATGTTCTTTGGGTTCTCAATATTTTATGGTTTACTACATTATCACAATCTGAATGGATCCAGCGCCACACATTATATGTCTTATTTATGTGTAATCAAACCCCAAATGCTATAAAAAAGTGCAAATCATCAACTTTATTCAGTCCTCAAGTGAGTCCAACATTAAATCAATGTGTGTGTAAAAGTTAAAAAGCAGAAGAATCAACGTGTTTTATTTCACCCAAAAGGTTCACTTTTTTTATAACTGGCCACCAAATTCTCTCTTCTATTGTGCACCCCATGTGTAATTATCCCACCATCATTAGCAGCCCACCTCCCAATTTGACTGATGAGTAATAGCTCCTATGTGCCTGTTCCTTTCAGGGTTTATATGTGGCTGTGATTGGATTCCTTAAGAAACTATATTAGTTCCCTCTGCATGTGATATTCAGCAACTCCACTGTAATATACTCAGATATAAAGCATACAGACCATCATAGTGTTTTCCATATACATTATCTCATTTATTATAATTGCATCAAAAAAACACTCACATTTAAAAGTGCACTATAAGCTGGTGCACAACATATCAACAGCATATGTAGTTGTACATCCACCATGAGGCTGCAGCTTGTGGATGAATAGCTAACCACTGTCCCTTTAACCACTTGCTGACCGCCGCACGACGATATACGTCGACAGAATGGCACGGGCAGGCAAATAGGTGTACCTGTACGTCCCTGCCTCCCAGCAGGTGGGGGACCCAATCGGCCCCCCCCTCCCCAGTGCCTGTGGTGGTCAGATTCATTCCAGGAGCGAGGAGCGATCCCTGCTGAGGGGGATGCCACCAATTCATGGCCACCCTCTCGTGATTGCTCCTGACGAATGGGAAGCTGCCTCTGCCTAAGAACTGTAAACACAGGTCAGAGGAAGTGATGTCATCTCTCCTCACACTTCCTTTTTAGTTCGGGAGCATTGGAGAGAGGAACAGAAAAGTGAGTTGCACCAACAGCACACTAACACCAGTGCACATAAGCACACAATCACCCCCCAATCACCGCCCGATCACCCCCTGTACCCCCAGTCACATGCCCCGTACACACGGTCGGACTTTGTTCAGACATTCCGACAACAAAATCCTAGGATTTTTTCCGACGGATGTTGGCTCAGACTTGTTTTGTGTACACACGGTCGCACAAAGTTGTCAGAATTTCCGATCGCCAACAACGTGGTGATGTCAACCACGTACGACGAGACTAGAAAAGGCCAGTTCAGAACCAAGCGCGGCACCCTTTGGGCTCCTTTTGCTAATCTCGTGTTAGTAAAAGTTTGGTGAGAGACGATTCGCGCTTTTTCAGACTCGTGGCTTTCAGATCGTTTTCTGCGGTTCAGTTTGTGCTTGTGGGTTTGTATCTGCTCTTCAGTGCGTGCAAGCAAGTTCTGCGTGACTTTAAGTAGTCATTGTGTTCTTGTTCGTTCGTTACTGTTTTTCAGGTCGCTCTTCACAGGCCTTGCTGTTTTTCAGCGCGTTCTGTTACTTCGTTCTGAGCAGCCGACCATTTTCTAGCCATGTTGGGTATACGTACTCCTCGTAGAGTACGTGCTGTGCGGGGGCTTGGTGTTGGGGTCCTGACCTTGACACAAGTCCAGTCCATGAACAGGGTGGGGAGGAGTTCATGGACCAGGAATTGGTTGCTTCAGCGTGACCAGTTCTCTCATATGCCTTTGCTCCGTGAGATCCGTGAGAATAATCCTGATGATTTCAGGAACTTTCTCAGGATGACGGACCCCGTGTTTCACCGTTTGTTGGCTTCGCTGACCCCTTATATTAGCAGGCAGGATACCTGCATGAGGCAAGCCATCACTCCAGAGCAGAGGCTCATCGCTACCCTGTGGTACTTGGCGACAGGAAGAAGTCTGCAGGACTTGAAGTTCTCGACAGGCATCTCCCCCAGGCTCTGGGTATCATTATCCCAGAGACCTGTTCTGCCATCATCCAGGTCCTGCAGAAGGAGTATATGAAGGTAAGATTTTTATCCTTTAATATCACATTTTATTGTATTGAATGTTTGCTAATATCTTGTATTTCTTTCCTCATGCCCTAATTACCATGATTGGAATATGCTGTGAATGTCCCCTTTGTCCTCATGCATGCTGGATTTTTCTGTAATTGATTTTTTAGTCCTTCATACAGATTGGCCTTCAATAACCTCCCCAGTATGTTCTCCTGCCCCTATATTCACCTCATGTAGTCACTTAACAATGTATTTTATCAGCTCCATAGTAGTGCTTTACCCCAAACACCCCCTAAAATGTTTAGAAATGTGATTTGTGCTTTAAATTCAGGCAGAGTGCCAGAGGCTTTTTTTTGTGGTGTCCCCAAATCATTTTTATTAACCCTCCCTCCTCCCAACTGCTAAGTCAGCTGATCCCAATTCTCTATCTATCCTCAATCATCTATCTGCTGACTTTGCCAAACCCATACACACTATACCCATCTCTTTTGTGCTCAGATTTATGGATGAATTACCCAAAGCATGTAGTACAAGAGCCTGCCTGAATACTTTCAAATGGTACTGTTTAAAGTTTTTGTATCCTATTATTATCTTGACAGGTAATAGCAGAATGTCCAAATGTCCTCAAATGTGTACTATAACTAAGGAGGGGCTGTTCCAAGTAATACCCTGTATTTAGGCATTCATCTCTCAATTAAGTGGAGAGGGTTACCTGTCCAAGATCCCCCCCCATAATGTTAGAAATGGCCCATGAGAGGGGGGAGGGGGAATATGATAGGTGTACCTTATACTTTGGTGTTGTTAAATTCCCCTTAATAAATGCTATCTGGAGGTTGGCCAAGAATGTTTGTGTCCAATCTGTTTGCCATGTTTATGTGCAAAAATAGTAATTTTTTTTTTCCCTCAACAGTTTCCTTCCACGCCACAGGAATGGCAGACTGTGGCCTCCCACTTTGCCCAGCGGTGGGACTTTCCTAACAGCGGAGGAGCAATTGATGGGAAACACGTCCACATCATCCCACCACCCAACTCGGGGTCATACTATTTCAACTATAAGGGGTTCAATAGTATTGTGATGTTGGCGGTGGTGTCGGCTAATTACGACTTCTTGTATGTGGACGTGGGGAAGAATGGCCGGATGTCCGATGGTGGAGTCATCGCCCAGACGGAGTTTTACAGGCGTCTCCAGAATGGCAGCTTGGACTTGCCACCTCCAGAGGACAATGTGGAAGGACTCCCATTCGTCTTCGTTGCTGATGAAGCGTTTGCGCTGGGGGACCATCTTATGCGGCCATTCCCTATGAGGACCCTCACCACGGAACAGAGGGTTTTTAATTACCGGCTGGCCAGAGCCAGAAGAGTGGTGGAGAACACATTTGGAATCCTGGCCAGCCGGTTCCGCCTATTTCTGACACCCATCCATATGGCGGAGTATAAACTTAATCATATAATCCTTGCGTGCTGTATTCTCCATAACTTTTTATGCAAACATTCGGCCAACTATGCTGGCTCAGTTGGGCCTGAGGCCGGAATGATACATGAAACAACACTGACGGCGCTTGAAAGTGGCCGTCCTGGCTTGCCCTCCCTGAGTGCCCGTGATGTCCGGTTACGATACCTGGAGTTCTTTGCGGGTAGGGGGGCCATCAATATGCCAGCAAATTTGTGAAGCCTTTATCAAATAAAAAACAAAAAAAAAGAAAATCTTTGTGGACATTTACTGCTTGTGTTTGTTGTAGCTGACCCTGACAGAAATGTGTTGAGTCCAGAAAATGGCGTGATTGTGTAACCTTATACAAAGCACTGTTCGGTGTTATTTACTAAAGGCAAAGACACTTTGCACTACAAGTGCACTTGAAACTGCACTGAAACTGCACTTGTAGAGCAAAGAGGATTTGCCCTTATGAAATAATCCCCATTTTCACAGAAAACACCAATTACATCACTACCAAAGTGTTTTAGCATTGACACAATAATCCACACATTCTTGCTTAACAATCTTTTTAATACCTGCACAATCACATGTGCATTTAGAAAAGGTTTTTCAAACAAACCAACATGTTTGTTGTATAACAATTTTTGGGGTAGCATTATAAAAAATAGAAATGTCCATTTAAGATATGACAGGCATGTGTAAAACCAACAAGAAAGACACACATTTTGAACTTACAAAGTTCACATTTGGTAGAACTTGAAGGCAATATCAGACATGAGTATTTAGGAACTGTGTTTGATATTGCGTTCAGATGGGGTGAAGTCACCCCAGGAAAAGCCAAATTTGGAAGATGCACACAAATTTCCCAATGTCAACATGTGCAAGCTGCCATCACGGGGGATCAAGGGACGTGTTTTGGGGGAGAAACCCCTTCCTCTCAGCTACTTTACTATTGAGGAAGGGGTTGCTCCCCCAAAACGCGTCCGTTGATCTCCCGTGATGGCAGATAGCACATGTTGGCACACTGTGTGCATCCTCCAAATTAGGCTTTTCTAAAAATCGCTAAAACATTTTGAACATTGTAGCACACAAAAAAAAGGGATTGGGAGGTGTTTTAAACTTGCCCCAAAACATCAATGATGTTTTTATTTTTTTGAATAACATCATTGATGCTTTTCTTGAGGTTTTCCAATTGTAAATTACACCCCATGATCTCCCCGATCAGGATCTGGGCACTTTCTGATGTGAAAGGATCTGGATCCACAACATCACGATCACCTAAAAAGAGAGAAACCCAAAAAAAAAGGTATCAAAAATATGCCGGCATCCATCTCTTACCTGAGCCTGTGGTCGCAGACACTCACCTGTTGTGGTGACTAGTTCCACCACGTCTTCTTCCTCCTGCTCTTCTTGGGTTGGTGGGTGTCACGGAACGTCCCACATTCCGCTTGAGTGCTTCCGTCATATACCGCTTCCTAAGTTCTGGAACACGAGTCCAATGGATCTGGCTATAGAAACCCCAAGAACTAGACAACACCAGTCTTGGAGTACATCAGAACTACTCTTTATTTGAGATCTCCCACACATTTATACACCAGGATGACTCAAAGCTAACCTAATTAACATGAGCTCCAATAGGAGTCGTCCCGTCTCCTACATTGTATAGAGGACAATGTGATCAGCTCATTCAATTTACACACATTACCATAAACATCAACACAGGGTTAATTAGAACAAACAACAATGAGTTGAATACCCTTAGATCCTAGACTAAACTTATTTACATTAAACACATTATAGCAGAATTGATGACATTAGCATTTAACAGTACGAGTCCCAACGGTATAAATCAGTCACCATTCTAATATGGCATATAAAGGGTTCCCAGAGTCTGTGTGTTTTTGGGGGGACATGGAGCTGAATCCAAAGTAACACCAACCCCAGGGTCCCCAGGCATACAGCTCAAAGAGAGCACCATTCCCCCAAATGCTAGGGCCCATAATCAAAAGGCAACAGGCCCGCACCCAGTCCTCTCCAACAGCCTCTGTCCCGGCCAGGTCCATCACAGTGGGATTTCTCCTTCTTCCAGAGGTGGGGGGTCTGTGGTTTCCTCGGATGAGGGGTGTTCTCCGAGTCTTTTCTCCCCTGTTACAATATGTTCTAATAGGGGAATGGCGCTGTTCACAGACAATTGGAAAAACCAAGAAAATAAAAAATATATAAAAAGAAAATTGACAATGTGTGAAAAGTGTACACCAAGTCCACAACAAGCTGGGTGAGAGATTCCTGCTAAAATACTGCAACCTATTCCATTGCGTGTATCACGTAAGATGTGGGTGTGCAAATCACTACCATTGGTGAAAAATAAAAATACATATGAGATATAAGAAATAAATAAAAGTGACATTAAAAATATCAACATTTTAAAAAGCCCACTGACGTGCCCAGTGACATAAAAAATATATGTAAGTCAAAGTGACATAAAAAGTATTAAATATAAAATATAAACATCTGTGATTCCTCTGACATGGACTGTGAGAATCAAAAATATAAATGCAAAACAGAATATGTATATATATTAAATGGATCAAACAGGAAAATGTAAAAAATGGAATAAACTAATATGTTGCATATGTGCAACCAAAAAATGTGAAATAATTACCGTATTTATCGGCGTATAACACGCACTTTTTTCCCCTTAAAATCAGGGGAAAGTCGCAGGTGCGTGTTATACGCCGATCCCCTGCGATCCCGTGGTGTCAAAACTTCAAAATCGCCGACCGCGATTTGAAAATGGCGCCGCCAGCGCCGAAATACACAGAGCCAGTCCTCGGCTCTTTCCGGCGGCTCTCGTTCATTTTCGGCTCCACTCGTAGTCCCAAGCGGAGCTATCCGAACCTACTCGGCTAGGTTCGGATAGCTCCGCTCGGGACTACGAGTGGAGACGAAAATGAACGAGAGCCGCCGGAAAGAGCCGAGGACCGGCTCTGTGTATTTCGGCGCCGGCGGCGCCATTTTCAAACCGCGGTCGGGGATTTTGAAGCCCAATATGGCAGGGACAGGGGACGGCTGCAATGGGGAAGGCTGCACTGGGGAAGACTGCACTGACAAGGCTGCACTGGGGAAGGCTGCACTGACAAGGCTGCACTGGGGAAGGCTGCACTGACAAGGCTGCACTGGGGAAGGCTGCACTGACAAGGCTGCACTGGGGAAGGCTGCACTGACAAGGCTGCACTGGGGAAGTCTGCACTGACAAGGCTGCACTGGGGAAGGCTGCACTGACATGGCTGCACTGACATGGCTGCACTGACAAGGCTGCACTGACATGGCTGCACTGACATGGCTGCACTGGGGCAAGGCTGCACTGAGAAGGCTGCAATGATGGGCATTTAAATGTAAGTTTTTTTCCCTTCAACTTCCCTCCTAAAAGTTTTTTTTCCTTAAAATTCCCTCCTAAATTGGGGTGCGTGTTATACGCCGGCGCGTGTTATACGCCGATAAATACGGTAATGTGCACCAATAAAAATTGTCCAATATAAATTGTCCAATATATGTGAAGGAGATCCCTGTACACAGATGGTATGTGTATCCAACAGGTTTTTAATCCCCAGCAGGTTTTCAATACTGATGTATCCGTGTTTTGTAGGCCCCCACTTGTGCCCTCACTCCCCAGAAAGCCCAACCCCTGCAGGGGTGAAGGGCATGAGTAGATCCTGTGGCCGGAATCCTGGACACCCGAAATCCCCCTCTCAGGTTCCGTGAACTCCTTCCCTCTTAATCCACAGTGTTCCTTATGATGATATCCACCGGAGTAAATCCATGTGTATGGAGAAAAAAGGAACCCTCAAGTCCATAAATCACAAAGTTTTATTAGCCAAAAAAATATTGAAGTTAAAAAATAGAAGCTAACACTGCTCCCCTGGCAAGCTGAAAGCTGATAGTATCTGAGGTAGCGAGGTGGCGGTGTGCGTTCCACCAGCCTAACTACCGAAACCGGAAGTACAGAGTCAAACGTAGGAGCGACGTGTGCGTACCATATGGCCACGCCTTACGTGTTTCGTCATCAAGACGTCATCTGAGGCGCGGCCATCTTGGTACACCACACATCTTAAATAATACAAGGAGGCGCCGCAATGTCCAATCAGAAAAGGCTAACGGTGACGTCCCACCCACCCAGCAGGGAATATATGTTTTGATACATATATTCCCCGCTGGGTGGGTGGGACGTCACCGTTAGCCTTTTCTGATTGGACATTGCGGCGCCTCCTTGTATTATTTAAGACGTGTGGTGTACCAAGATGGCCGCGCCTCAGCTGACGTCTTGATGATGAAACGCGTAAGGCATGGCCATATGGTACGCACACGTCGCTCCTACGTTTGACTCTGTACTTCCAGTTTCGGTAGTTAGGCTGGTGGAATGCACGCCGCCACCTCGCTATCTCATATACTATCAGCTTTCAGCTTGCCAGGGGAGCAGTGTTAGCTCCTATTTTTTAACTTCAATTTTTTTTGGCTAATAAAACTTTGTGATTTACGGACTTACACTATGAGGGTTCCTTTTTTCTCCATACACATGGATTTACTCCGGTGGATATCATCATAAGGAACACTGTGGATTAAGAGGGAAGGAGTTCACGGAACCTGAGAGGGGGATTTCGGGTGTCCAGGATTCCAGCCACAGGATCTACTCATGCCCTTCACCCCTGCAGGGGTTGGGCTTTCTGGTGAGTGAGGGCACAAGTGGGGGCCTACAAAACACGGATACATCAGTATTGAAAACCTGCTGGGGATTAAAAACCTGTTGGATACACATACCATCTGTGTACAGGGATCTCCTTCACATATATTGGACAATTTATATTGGACTATTTTTATTGGTGCACATTAATTATTTCACGTTTTTTGGTTGCACATATGCAACATATTAGTTTATTCCATTTTTTACATTTTCCTGTTTGATCCATTTAATATATATATACATATTCTGTTTTGCATTTATATTTTTGATTCTCACAGTCCATGTCAGAGGAATCACAGATGTTTATATTTTATATTTAATACTTTTTATGTCACTTTGACTAATTTACATATATTTTTTATGTCACTGGGCACGTCAGTGGGCTTTTTGAAATGTTGATATTTTTAATGTCACTTTTATTTATTTCTTATATCTCATATGTATTTTTATTTTTCACCAATGGTAGTGATTTGCACACCCACATCTTACGTGATACACGCAATGGAATAGGTTGCAGTATTTTTGCAGGAATCTCTCACCCAGCTTGTTGTGGACTTTGGTGTACACTTTTCACACATTGTCAATTTTCTTTTTATATATTTTTTATTTTCTTGGTTTTTCCAATTGTCTGTGAACAGCACCATTCCCCTATTAGAACATATTGTAGTACGTGGATTTCACTTTGGTGTTTTCCGTTTGCCCGGGGGGCTGCAGTTCCTTGTTGTTATTGATCCTAAGCGCAGAATATTTGATCTCCTTTTCTCCCCTATGTCAAACAAAAATGCTATACTTAGCACACAGAGATTTGATGGCAGAACTATAAATAGAAAACATTGCTTGGAAGTGGGGTACAATTGTCTATTTTGGCAGAGTTCCAAAATGTAGCATTTTCAGTGTCCTTTGTCAAGCTTCAATACTTTACCTGTTTGGTACAAGCTTCACAGATGTAGCCCTCCCTATAGTATACACTGGAGCACCTGTGTGGCCCCCTAATAAAAATGGTGTTCTTGTGTCCCACACTAGTGCTCCAGTGTCCAGATGTGAAAACAGCTGCTGAGTGTCCTCTCCTTACACAGAATCTAGTTTGCATTTCATTCTAGTAACAAAGCCATCTACACAACCAAAATAGTTTCAGACAAGTAGGGTGTAAAAATTGTGGCCAAATGCATATGGCCTAAACAATGGTGTTTTATAGGCCGAAAGAAAAATGTTTGATACGAACGAATAATGTACCCATGAACATGAAAGTTGCCATTTAAAAATGTACACTTGTAAGAACAGCACATGGAGCAGCACGAACGTAAGAAACATAAAGAATAGGAACACAGAACAACTACTTACTTTTTTGCTGCACTCTCCGGATCATTCTGTACTGCTCATGTTCTCGTAATTTCAGGTCTGACCACCGCTTCCTGAGCTGATCTTTCGATCGTCGTACCCCGAATTTCCGGTGCAGACTCTTGACCACTTTCGCAATTATCTTGGCCTTTCTGACATTGGGGTTGGGGTAAGGTCCATACTTCCCATCATAGTCGGCCTTCTTCAGGATGTCCACCATCTCCAACATCTCCCCAAAGGACATATTTGATGCCTTAAATCGTCTCCTTCTGGATCGTGACGTTTCAGGCTCCGGGCTTTCCTCCCCCTCCTCCTCGTTGCTATAATTAGCACGCACCTGCTGTGTATCCGCCATGTGCTCTTCTACCACTGCGCAGAACGAAAAGGGGCGGGGAATAGACTAGAAAGAATGTCAGGGGCGGGTGGAGTTACACGCATGCGCAGTGTGTTTAAAGCGTAACACGCGTGCGTATTACGTACGATCTGTGAGCGGAGGAAGGAGCATCGAAAGTGCCGATCGTGATAAGGAAGGTAAGATCTAAACTTGGGCCTATACTGCTTCGAAATGGAAGCCTATATTGTAACCAGATTAGGGGAGTTTGGCCTGACCTTAGGGTTTGTCTTGCAGAGAAAATGGATGGCTTCAATGACCACAACTTCCTTCCCCTGTTCATAGACAAATACAGGGAGCTGCCCTGTCTGTGGCAGGTGAGACACCCCCATTAAAATAATAAACAAAAGAGGCAGGCAGCGCTAGAGAAACTGCTGGAGTTGGTGAAGCCGGTGGTCCCCACAGCAACCATCCCCTATTTAAAAAACAAAATTGGTGGCCTGAGGAGCACTTATCTTAGGGAGCGCAAGAAGGTCACAGATTCCCAGAGGTCCGGAGCTGCAGCAGATGATGTTTATGTCCCCAGGCTGTGGTACTATGAGAGACTGCGATTTCTGTCAGACCACACTGAAGTCAGGGAATCCCTCTCCACTCTTCCTTCCACCCCAGTTGAGGCTTCTGATGTCCAACCTGGGCCTTCCAGCCAGGAAGAAATGGAGGAGCCCAGCTTGAGTCAGGTATAGCATTCTTCTACAGATTTCTGGTCAATAAATAATGTTTACTAGATGTTATTATTGATCACTAATTGCTGATTGAAAAAAGTGTTTTACATATCAATAGACAGTAGTGGGCACCCAAAATTGGGACAAGAATGAAAAATGCTGGGCTCAGAATGATAGTCTGTTATATTTGTTAACATTCAATTTGCAACAGTCCTGAGGTGAAAATTGTGTGTGATTGATGAATAAAAAAACTAAAACTATGTCCCTTTTTCATACACAGGAAGACCTCAGCCAGGAGGAGGTTGTGGAATGTGGCAGTCAGGAGGAGGCTGGGATTAGTGGCAGCCAGGAGGAGGCGGGACTAAGTATCAGCCAAGAGAACCCTGGGACCAGTCGCAGCCTGACTGAATCGCAGGTTCCTCCCCTCCGCCTTCCATATAAAAGAGCGAGGAAGACGACTCCCATGCAGGATTCAGCGCTCAGGCTAATTCAGGAGGCTTCGGCGTCCCTCCAAGCCTTACCCACTCCTGAAGAGGCCTTTGCCTGCATGGCTGCCACAAAACTGCAGGCATGCAGGAGGGTCAACGCCTCCTGTGTGAGCAACTTATTTATAAAGTCCTAACTAAGGGGGTGAGTGGGGAACTAACACCCAAGACCGACGTGATTGAGTTGGTCCTCCTCCTCCTCCTGCTGCCACAACTCCACCACCAGAGCCAACGCGTGGAAGGAAGCGTGGAAGGAAGACCAGAGAGTGATGACCCTGGGTTCAGTCTGGTCTGTCAAAAGCTGCAGTCTCTCGTATGACCACAGCCTGGGGACACAGATGTCATCTGCTGCTTTCCGGATCTCTGGGACTTCTGGACCAGACTGCACTCCCTTAGATAAGGACTCCTCAGGCCACCAATTTTGCTTGAAAATAATTGATGTCTGCCCTGGGGGTCCAAGGCTTCGCCAATTTCTGCAGTTTCTCCAGCGTTGCCTCCCTCTTTGTTTAGTTGTGAGCCCTTAATAAAAGTTTTATTTTGGGAAATTATACTCTCCTATGTGTGTTTTCATCCAAAAAGGACAGTTTGTTGGTGACGATTCAGGTACATTTCTAACATAAAATGTGAAATTAACAAGGGACAACAACACCAAACAATCTCCTACAGATTAAATAGAACAACATGGTGTTGTGGTAACTTGACACAAAAAACACACATAAAAATTTTCTTGAGTACAAATAAAAATCCCCCCCCCCCCAAAAAAATAAGCCTTGAAAAAAATACAAACCAAAAAAATATAAGCGGCCTTAAAAACCAAAAAAAAAAAAAAAAAAAAACACCAAAATAATGTTGTCAGATGTGACAAATCAAAATATATTGAGGGAATTCCGATATATAGTAAAGAAATAAGTTTGTGAGAAGTGTGTGTGAATATGAGCAGCAAAACTACTTCATTCTTCTCACACTATAAAGAAGAAGAGAGTGCGCTGTATTAAACCATTTTTAACATTGCAGCGTGACGAAAGTGCTGTATCCATAGCAAACGCTAATTTTACCAGACCGAGCTGTTCTGTGTCGGAATTTCTTCTGAGCATGCGTGGCACTTTGTGCGTCGGAACAGGCCACATACGGTTGGAATTGACGCGATCGGATTTTGTTGTCGGAAAATTTGATAGCCTGCTCTCAAACTTTGTGTGTCGGAAAATCCGATGGAAAATGTTCGATGGAGCCCACACTCGGTCGGAATGTCCAACAACACGTTCCAATCGGACATTTTCCATCGGAAAATCCGACTGTGTGTACGGGGCATTAGTGTCACCGATTGCAGTGTTCATTTTTTTACTGATCAGTGCATTTGGTGTCATTTATGACTGTAAAAAGTGTTAGGGCAGTTAGTGGTAGGCCTCTTTAGGTCTAGGGTACCCCCCTAACCCCCAATAAAGGTTTAACCCTTTATCGCCCCCAGTTAACCCTTTCACCCCCTGTCGCCAGTGTCACTAAGCAATCTTTTTTCTGATCACTGTATTAGTGTCACGGGTGACGATAGGTAGTCAGTTAGTTATTTAGTTTCACCGTCAGATTTTTATAGCGTCAGGTACCCCCATATACTACCTAATAAGGGTTTTAACCCCCTGATTGCCCCCTAGTTAACCCTTTCACTCTCTGTCACCTGGGGGTGAAAGCTGGTTAATTAGTTTGTTTTGTATAGTGTCCGGGCACCCGCCGTTTATTACCCAATAAAGGTTTAACCCCCTGATTGTCCCAGCGGGTGATATCAGTTAGGTTTTAGGGTCAGTCAGGGTCTGCATCACCCCAGGCAGCGTCAGATTAGTGCCAGTAGCGCTAACACCCAAGTGTGCAACAAACACCTCCCTTAGTGGTATAGTATCTGAACGGATCAATATCTGATCCGATCAGATCTATACTAGCGTCCCCAGCAGTTTAGGGTTCCCAAAAATGCAGTGATCAGCCCAGATACCTGCTAGCACCTGTGTTTTGCCCCTCCACCCAGCCCAGCCCAGCCCACCCAAGTGCAGTATCAACCTATCACTGTCACTTACAAAACACTAAACACATAACTGCAGCATTCGCGGAGTCAGGCCTGATCCCTGCTATCGCTAACAGTTTTTTTGGTAGCTTTTGATACAGTTGCTGCCAGCCTAGGAGCTTTTTATCCTGTGAGTCTCACTAGTGTACCACTAAATTTAGAGCCCAAAATGGCAAATCGAAGGTACGCTAGTAAAGAGGCCTACACATTTCTGAGCAGAAAAGAGGAAGTCACTTATCTGTCATATTCAGGCTCAGAATACGATCAAGTAGATGACAGTGGCTCTATGAAAGATCGCTCTGACGACGGAGTTGTGGTCCCTGCCAAGGTCAGGCGTACCAGACCCCGATCTTCTTCTGCTGTTGTTGAGCTGCAAGAACAGCAGGGCTCTCATATGGAGCAGAGAAGTACTAGTGCCGCTCATCCTTCTGGTGAACTGGCAAGCACCAGCAGCCTAGTACACCCTGGTCGTACATCCAGCGCTGCAGTATCATGTAATTGGGAACCCACCACTTCTGCAGCATCCGTACTTCCCCATTCACTGGCCAACCCGGAATTCAGGTGGAAACAGTTGATTTTACGTCACTTGATTTTTATTCGCTGTTTTTCACCGAAGATCTCTATAGATCTATTGTAGACCAAAACAATTTATATGCTGGTCAATTCATCGCCACTAATCCCCAGTTGTCCCTTGCCAGAGATTGAAAACCAATTACGGTTTCCAAATTTAAGACCTTTCTGGGCCTATCCCTCGACATGGGCATAGTTAAAATGAGTATGTTGCGGTCATATTGGTCCACTGACCCAATTTACCATATGCCCCTGTTCTCTGCCTCCATGGCCAGGGCATGATATGAGCAGATCTTGTGGTTCATACACTTCAACAACAATGAACTCTGTCATCCACGTGGAGACCATGGATATGATCGGCTCTACAAAGTTCGGCCCCATCGTAAACCACTTAAACCAATGTTTTGCAGCCCTGTTTACTCCCGGTCAAGTTGTCTGCGTTGATGAGTCCCTGATTAAATTTTCTGGCCGCTTGTCTTTCATACAGTATCTTCCCAGCAAGATGTATAAAATCTGTGACAGGGCCACAGGCCCATAAGGTTTACGAGTGAAGAGATAGTCACGTAGAGCCGGAGAACTGCCAAGATTACATAGGGAGCACTGGCAAGATTGTGTGGGACTTGGCGTCACCTTTATTCAGAAAGGGTTACCATTTGTATGTGGACAATTATTACATGAGCGTGCCACTTTTTAGCGTATTACACAAGCGTGCCACTTGTTTGATCATCAGATTGGCGCATGTGACACCGAGCGACGTAATAGCCGGGTCTTACCCCAGAGGCTTGTAGATTCCCATCTTAGGCTGGGGGGGAGAGCCTGCTTCAAGTGTAATAAATTGCTCGCTGTGAAGTGGAGGGATAATAAGAATGTTTTCATTCTGTCCTCCCTTCATGCAGACACAACGGTCCAAATTCCTACAGCGACTGGTGTAGACAAACCCCTCTGTGCACATCAATATAACCAAAATATGGGAGGGGTGGACCTCAATGACCAGTTGTTGGTGCCGTACCTAATTGCCCATAAGGCGAGATGCTGGTACAAAAAAGTGTCTGTATACTTATTTCAATTGGCTTTGCTGAATGCTCATGTGCTATACAGAGCTTCAGGATGGACTGGATCCTTCCTTAATACCAGGAAGAGATCGTCAGAGCCCTTCTGTTTCCAGATGGTGCTCCACCTCACCTTCCCAATCCAAATGCAGTAAGCCAGGTGCATTAAAGGCATTTCTGGTATGTCCTTCCTAGTACCCCACCCAACGAGCCCCCCAAAGAAAATTTTGTGTCTGTAGAAAGCGCGACTATAGGCATGACACACGCTATTTTTGTCCCTCCTGTCCTGACAATCCTGGTCTTTGCATTGGTGAATGTTTTGAACGCTACTATATACTAGTGGAGTTTTAGCGTAGGGTACGGCACTGCACAGACTAGGACACACTTTCACAGGGTCTCCCAAGATGCCATCGCATTTTGAGAGATCTGAACCTGGAACTGAACCGTTACAGTTACATTTACAGTTACAAATAAAAGTGTATAAAATAAAAAAACAAAAATAGTTGTAGTTTTATTGTTTTCTCTCTCTCTATTCTCTCTCTATTGTTCTGCTCCTTTTTACTGTATTCTATTATGAAATGTTTTATTGTGTTTTATTGTTAACTATTTTTTTGTTTTCAGGTACGCCATTCAGCTGCAGCACAGATTTGTTTATCTTGACAGCAACAGCGTTTGCTCCCATGATACATAAAGCCGTGACTCCATTGCTGCAGGAGGTGATTTCACCAACACAGTTAAAAAAAAAGAGCATATATGCCGAAGCATGGGGGCAGCAGGGGTGAAGGAGCGATTTGCTCCTAACTTTTGGGGCGGATGCCCCCATGCTTTCGACATATATATATTTTAGGCACAGGTTGCGTTAAAAAATGTTTTATGTTTTACTATTTTTTTTGTATTTGCTTTGCGGGTATGGTATGTCTTACTGTTATACTGTAATGTTACTTTGTTTTATTGTTACCCATCATTTGCTTAGCAGGTACGCCATTCAGCTGCAGCACGGATTTATTTATTTTGACAGCAACAGCGTTTGCTCCCACGATACATAAAGCCATGACTCCAGTGCTGTAGGAGGTGATTTCACCACCACAGTTAAAAAAAAAGAGCATATATGCCGAAGCATGGGGGCAGCAGGGGTGGAGGAGCAATTTGCTCCTAACTTTTGGGGAGGATGCCCCCATGCTTTGGTATATATTATTTAGGCTATTTAGCTGCAGCACTGATTTATTTATCTCGACAGCAACGGTGTTTGCTCCCACGATACATAAAGCCGTGACTCCAGCGCTGTAGGTGATTTTACCACCACAGTTAAAGACAAAATGGTGCATGTATGCCCATCATTAGAAGTGGGTGGATGAAGGGAGTTATTCTAATGGTGGGCATACCCACGATCAATCTCTTTTTTCATTTGGCCCACAGGCTGCATGAAAAAAAAGATAATATATGCCCAACAAGGACCAGCAACGTACTGGTATGTTGCAGGACTTTGAGTGGTTATACCAGAATGATGCCTGCGGGTTTAGGTATAATCTTGGTATCATTCTGTAGAAGGGTCGATGGTTCAAATCCCAACCACTACACTACCTGCCTGGAGTTTGCATGTTCTTCCTGTGCCTGCGTGGGTTTCCTCCGAGTACTCCGGTTTCCTCCCACACTCCAAAGACATGCTGGTAGGCTAATTGGATCCTGTCTAAATTGTCCCTAGTATGTATGAATGTGAGTTAGGAACCTTAGATTGTAAGCTCCTTGAGGGTAGGGACTGATGTGAATGTACAATGTATATGTAAAGCACTGTGTAAATTACTATATAAGTACCTGAAAAAAAAAAAATAAAATAAACTCTTTTCAGCCAGCAGTCAACATTCATGTAAAAGCAATCCTAGTGCTAATTAGCCTCTAGGCTGCTTTTACAAGTAGTGGGAGGGAATATCCCCCCCCCCCCACCATCTTCCATGGTTTTCTCTGGCCCTCTTGTCCCAATAGGGAACCTGAGAATGCAGCCGGTGGTTCCGCCAGCTGACCATAAAGCTGATCAGAGACCAGAATGACTCCAATCATCTCTATGGCCTAAGAAACCGGAAGCTACGAGCATTTCATGACTTAGATTTCACCAGATGTAAACAGCGCCATTGGGAAATTGGGAAAGTATTTCATCACACCAATCTTGGTGTGGTCAGATGCTTTGAGGGCAGAGGGAGATCTAGGGTCTAATAGTCCCCAATTTAAAAAAAAACAGAGTGCCTGTCACTACCTATTGCTATCATAGGGGATATTTACATTCCCTGAGATAACAATAAAAATTATAAAAATAAAATGATAGGAGCAGTTTAAAAATAAAATAAAAAAGCAAAATAAATAATAAAATTAAAAAAAAGCACCCCTGTCCCCCCCTGCTCTCGCGCAAAGGCGAACGCAAGCTTCGGTCTGGTGTCATTTGTAAACAGCAATTGCACCATGCATGTGAGGTATCACCGCAAAGGTCAGATCGAGGGCAGTAATTTTAGCAGTAGACCTCCTCTTTAAATCTAAAGTGGTAACCTGAAAAGGCTTTTAAAGGCTTTTAAAAATGTATGTAATTTGTCACCCCTGCATGTTTGTGCGCAATTTTAAAGCATGTCATGTTTGGTATTCATGTACTCGGCCTAAGATCATCTTTTTTATTTCATCAAACATTTGGGCAATATAGTGTGTTTTATTCATAAATGTAAGTGGGTAAAAATGTAGCGCTGTTGAGCAAATGGTGCTGTGAAGCTGTACAAACATTTATATGATATATAAAAAATATAAAAGTGAATAAGTCCCAATGTTAAATACTAAAAAATAAATGATAAATCAAACATAAATCAATCCCAAATGGTGAGGTTTTGATGCAGTTGAGTATTATTTATGTCACAATACCACTCTCTCTTTGTTACAACGTAATTTTATTTTGGAACTTATCAAGTTTGCTACACAGCACAATTACTTTTGGTTTCAGGATTGGTTTTATTTGTAGACTAGGGGAGTGGCCATAGAGGCAAAGTTTGCCCCCAGTTTGGCCAATTTATTCATGGCCAAATGGGAGGAGGATGTCGTCTATGCCCTTGAGAGACCAGAATTGGTCCTTTGGGTCAGGTAGATAGACGACATCCTCCTGTGGAACGGTGACCATGAATCCCTCAATGAGTTTATGTCTACTTTTAATTCAAACAATAGAGGTATACATCTGAGCTATATGGCTAGTCTTACTTCTATTCACTTTTTGGACCTTGAGGTGAATGTTGTGGACAGTCATCTTGAGTTTAAGATTCACTTTAAATCTACCGACCGGAATGCATATATTCCGGTCGATAGTTGTCACCACCCTCCATGGCTGAAGTCCGTCCATCGTAGCCAGTTCCTCAGGTGGAGGAGAAAATGTTCCCGTTTAGACGATTATTTTGAAAGATAGGTTCCTAGAAAAGGGTTACTAATCTAGTATTCTGGATTTTGAAATAGATAGGGTTTCCAAACTAGATAGGATTTCCCTATTGAGGCAAGCCTCTAAAACTGTTAAAGAAGACAAATTTAGATGGTCCTTTTTCGCTTCTTATTCAATCCAGACAAATTAAAGAAATTTGTTAAAGACATTGGGGAACCCTTCAAAGTGACAGACTTTTGGTCCCGGTTATCCCCGACAGTACTGGTGTTATCTTTAGAGGAGCTCGCTCCATTCAGGGGCAGATTGCACCCAATGTGATTGACCCTCCCAAACATACTCCTTTCTCCCAACAATGCAAGGGGTATTATCCCTGTTGTAAATGTAACGTCTGCCTACACAATTTTTGTGGCAGATGTAAGAGTGACACTTTTCAATCCACGGTCACCCAATGCATTTACCCCATGGAACACTTTATCACTTGTGCCACTAAATTTGTAGTCTATTTACTGACTTGTCCTTGTAACAAGCAGTACATAGGACGCACGATCTGAACATTTTCCATTCAGGTTAATGAACATTTGACCAATATTAAGAACGGTAAGACCAATCATACTGTTCCTCGGCACCATCCTGAGCATCATGATCAAGACCCCATGGGGACTAGATTTGTCGTGATTGACAAGTTTATTCCCCACTGGAGGGGTGAATCTCGTATTCGTGGAGTATCCCGCCTTTAAACCTATTGGATTTTTCAGCTCAAGACTTACTCACCATTCGGCCTGAATGTTGAGTGGGACATCAATTCGTTTATCAATAAGGCTTGATTGATTTTTAGTGTCCACTTTTTCCGATTTTCATTTTCATTTTTTCTTTTCCTTTTTATTCACATTTTTTCTTGCTGGGTAGTACATTGTGTGTGGGCAGCATTGTTAAATCATGGAACTATATAAACATTTTGGTTGGTTTATTATTAGTGAAGGTTTATTATCCCCGTCTTGGTTTATTTAAGTAGTGATCGTGGTCGTTGCAAGATCTTTTCCAATTATCATTGTTGCTTACACAATATATCTTTCCTCCACTAGATGGCATGACTGTTCCGCGCTGAGTATGGTATAGTGCAGATATACGTCATTCCATGTAATGACGTAAGCAAGATAAGCTCCGGGCTTACTTCTGGACATGTGACCTGCGTTCCTAGCCTAGCTGTGGGGTGAGCGCCGGTCGGTTCTGGATGGGAAGTCCTTCCATTCTACGGGTCGCGATTCCAAGCCTCGTTTTGAGGTGGACGCTGACCTGTTGTGGATGATTTGTCACGTCCGTGTCCAAGATAGTTACTTCCAGCCTAGATGTGTGGCAGGTATTGGCCTACCTCCGGAGTCTACAGGACCCCTGACTCCTGATTGGCAGTTGGGCTTTATGCGCCCCACCCAGCCGGTAACATCGACCTTGACTTGTTAATGCCGATCAGGTGATTTTGAGCTGAATTTTGCGGGCTTTTTGCCCATGCTGCCCACTTTTATATTTACTTCCTGGTTTCACTATTTAATATATGATAGGTTATTCAGAGGGTTAAAATGTGGTTCATCATGTGACCATCCTTCCTCCTATCGGTGAACCTGTTGTTACTAATCAGTTAGTGAGTCTTTGATTGGTTTCCTATGATTTTTAATGTCTAATTATATTTGAGCAATGTGGGGGAGCTGTTTAATGCCCCAGTAGAAGTCCAAGTTGGATGAAACGCGTAGAGATTGGCTTTTTTGCTCTCCACATTGCTGTGTTTTACTTGTGATCACATATTAATTGTTTGCTGGTTTTTATGCCAATAGATTTATCATGAGTCTGCCTGATCCATTCATTTGGCCATCCTTGGCCCAGGGTTCCACTCTGCCATTCTAATTCTATGTGGAGAATAACGGACCCCTGTTGACATCAGTGTCTGTTCCAGTACCATTGACAGATACTGCAGGATTCCTTTGGATCATTACTGTCACACTGAGACGTCCGATATTAATGCCTGTCTAACCTGGTGTCACTGACATCCAGGTCCATTGATTCCGGTATTCCATTGACTTTCTTCTGTGGTATTTGCTGATATTATCATACCTGGTGTTCCGGATGCCCTACATGAAGCAAATCCCCATTTGTGGTGCCCCTGACTCCTTCTATGAACATTCCTTCACCTGTGGTGCTTCTATCACCATCTGGGACTGACATGTTTGATTTATCATTAATTTTTATTATTAAATAATAATAATATTAAATAATAAGCTAGTCCCAAAAGTCCCACACATGTGGTATCCCCGTATATAGGAGAAGCAGCAGAATTTATTTTGGGGTGCAAATGCCACATATGTCCATGGCATGTTTGTGCAATATATCATTTAGTGACAACTTTGTGCAGAAAAAAAAGTTTGTATTTTCCCACAACTTGTGGCAAAATATAAAATTTTCCATGGACTCAACATGCCTCTCAGCAAATAGCTTGGTGTGTTTACTCTCCAAAATGGGGTCATTTAGGGGGGGTGTGCCATCTTGGCATTTTATGGCCTTCAAAACTGTGATAGGTAGTGAGGAGTGAAATCAAAAATTTACACCCTTATAAATCTTGAAAGCGGTGCTTGGTTTCGGGGACTCGCACGCGGCTAGGCTCCCAAAATGTCCCACACATGTGGTATCCCCATACTCAGAAGAAGCAGCAGAATTTATTTTGGGGTGTAATTCCACATATGTCCATGGTATGTTTGAGCAATATATCATTTAGTGACAACTTTGTGAAAAAAAAGTTTGTCATTTTCCAGCAACTTGTGGCAAAATATAAAATATTCCATGGACTCAGCATGTCTCTCAGCAAATAGCTTGGGGTGTCTATTTTCCAAAATGGGGTCATTTAGGGGGTTATGTGCCATCTTGGCATTTTATGGCCTTCAAATCTGTGATAGGTAGTGGGGAGTGAAATAAAAAATTTACGCCCTTAGAAATCCTGAAAGCGGTGCTTGGTTTCGGGGTCTCGCACGCGGCTAGGCTCATAAAAAGGTCCACACATGTGGTATCCCCGTACTCAGGAGAAGCAGCAGAATGTATTCTGGGGTGTAATTCCACATATGTCCATGGTATGTTTGAGCAATATATCATTTAGTGACAACTTTGTGCAAAAAAAGTTTGTCATATTCCAGCAACTTGTGGCAAAATATAAAATATTCCATGGACTCAGCATGCATCTCAGCAAATAGCTTGGGGTTTCTATTTTCCAAAATGGGGTCAGTTGGGGGGGTTGTACCATCATGTCATTTTATGGCCTTCGAAACTGTGATAGGTAGTGATGAGTGAAATCAAAAATTTACACCGTTAGAAATCCTGAAGGCGGTGCTTGGTTTTCGGGCCTTGCACGCGGCTAGGCTCCCAAAAAGTCCCACACATATGGTATCCCCGTACTCAGGAGAAGCAGCAGAATTTATTCTGGGGTGTAATTCCACATATGTCCATGGTATGTTTGAGCAATATATCATTTAGTGACAACTTTGTGCAAAAAAAGTTTGTCATTTTCCCGCAACTTGTGGCAAAATATAAAATATTCCATGGACTCAGCATGCCTCTCAGCAAATAGTTTGAGGTGTCTACTTTCCAAAATGGGGTCATTTAGGGGGTTATGTGCCATCTTGGCATTTTATGACCTTCAAAACTGTGATAGGTAGTGAGGAGTGAAATAAAAAATGTACGCCCTTAGAAATCCTGAAGTCGGTGCTTGCTTTCGGGGCCTCGCACGGCCCAAAAAGTCCCACAAATGTGGTATCCCCATACTCAGGAGAAGCAGCAGAATGTATTTTGGGGTGTAATTCCACATATGCCCATGGCATGTTTGAGCAATATATCATTAAGTAACAACTTTGTGCAAAAAACGTTTGTCATTTTGGAGCAACTTGTGGCAAAATATAAAATATTCCATGAACTCAACATGCCTCTCAGAAAAAAGCTTGGGGTGTCTACTCTCCAAAATGGGGTCATTTGGGGGGGGTTGTACCATCTTGGCATTTTATGGCCTTCAAAACTGTGATAGGTAGTGAGGAGTGAAATCAAAAATGTATGCCCTTAGAGATACTGAAGGCGGTGCTTGGTTTTGGGGTCTTGCACGCGGCTAGGCTCCCAAAAAGTTCTACACATGTGGTATCCCCGTACTCAGGAGAAGCAGCAGAATGCATTTTGGGGTGTAAATCCACATATGCCCATGGCATATTTTAGCAATATATCATTTAGTGACAACTTTGTGCAAAAAAAGTTTGTCAATTCCAGCAACTTGTGGCAAAATATAAAATATTCCATGAACTCAACATGCCTCTCAGCAAATAGCTTGGGGTGTATACTTTCCAAAATGGGGTCAGTTGGGGGGGTTGTACCATCTTGGCATTTTATGGCCTTCAAAACTGTGATAGGTAGTGAGGAGTGAAATAAAAAATTTACGCCCTTAGAAATCCTGAAGTCGGTGCTTGGTTTCGGGGCCTCGCACCGGCCCAAAAAGTCCCAGAAATGTGGTATCCCCGTACTCAGGAGAAGCAGCAGAATTTATTTTGGGGTGCAATTCCACATATGTCCATGGTATGTTTGAGAAATATATCATTTAGTGACAATTTTGTGCAAAAAAAAAAAAAGTTTGTCATTTTCCAGCAACTTGTGGCAAAATATAAAATATTCCATGGACTCAGCATGCCTCTCAGCAAATAGCTTGGGGTGTCTATTTTACAAAATGGGGTCAGTTGGGGGGGTTGTACCATCCTGGTATTTTATAGCCTTCGAAACTGTGATAGGTAGTGAGGAGTGAAATAAAAAATTTACACCCTTAGAAACCCTGAAGGCGGTGCTTGGTTTTCGGGGCCTCACGAACGGCTAGGCTCACAAAAAGTCCCACACATGTGGTATCGCCGTACTCAGGAGAAGCAGCAGAATGGATTTTGGGGTGTAATTCCACATATGCCCATGGCATATTTGAGCAATATATCATTTAGTGACAACTTTGTGCAAAAAAAAAAAAGTTTATCATTTTCCCATAACTTTTGACAAAATATAAAATATTCAATGGACTCAGCATGCCTCTCAGCAAATAGCTTGGGGTGTCTATTTTCCAAAATGGGGTCATTTGGGTGGGTTGTACCATCTTGGCATTTTATGGCCTTCGAAACTTTGATAGGTAGTGAGTAGGGATGAGTCGAACACCCCCTGTTCGGTTCGCACCAGAACATGCGAACAGGCAAAAAATTTGTTCGAACATGCGAACACCGTTAAAGTCTATGGGACACGAACATGAAAAAACAAAAGTGCTAATTTTAAAGGCTTATATGCAAGTTATTGTCATAAAAAGTGTTTGGGGACCTGGGTCCTGCCCCAAGGGACATGGATCAATGCAAAAAAAGTTTTAAAAACTGCCTTTTTTTTGGGAACAGTGATTTTAATAATGCTTAAAGTGAAACAATAAAAGTGTAATATCCCTTTAAATTTCATACCTGGGGGGTGTCTATAGTATGCCTGTAAAGGGGCGCATGTTTCCCGTGTTTAGAACAGTCTGACAGAAAAATAACATTTCAAGGAAAAAAAGTCATTTAAAACTTCTCGCGGCTATTAATGCATTGCCGGTGAAGAGAAGATGAAGAGAAGAAGATGAAGAGAAGAGCGGGAGCCTCCCTCCATGCCACCATGGATGCGGAGTGGCCTGAGGAGAAGAAGGGAAGAAAACGCCGACGCCGCGGAGGAAGATGCCGGACGAGAACACCGGAGGAAGAACCAGAAGAACCAGAAGAACCAGAAGAAGATGGAGAAAGAAACCGAAGGAAGATAGAAGATAGAAGAAAGAAGAAAGAAGAAGCATTTAAATAAAGGAATTGTCAAAAACTGTCTCTTGTCATTCTTAACATTTTTGACAGTTTTTTAGTGAAATGGTAGGGTAAGTACCCCCTTACCATTTCACACAGGGGGGAGGGCTGGGATCTGGGGGTCCCCTTGTTAAAGGGGGCTTCCAGATTCTGATAAGCCACCGCCCGCAGACCCCCACAACCACCGGCCAGGGTTGTAGGGATAAGGCCCTTGTCCTCATCAACATGGGGACAAGGTGTTTTGGGGAGCTACCCCAAAGCACCCTCCCAGTGTTGAGGGCATGTGGCCTGGTACAGTTCAGGAGGGGGGCCAGGTTGCATGCTCGGATAAGGGTCTGGTATGGATTTTTGAGGGGACCCCACGCAGTTTTTTTCTTAAATTATGGTGCGGGGTTCCTCCTAAAAATCCATACCAGACCTGAAGGGTCTGGTATAGATTTTGAGGGGGACCCCATGCCATTTTTTTTTTAAATTTTGGCTGGGTTTCCCCTTAATATCCATACCAGACCTGAAGGGCCTGGTATGGAATTTAGGGGGACCCCCACGTCATTTTTTTTAAATTTTGGTTTGGGGTTCACCTGTGGGGAATTCCCATGCTGTTTTTATCAATAAACTTTTATGTGTATTGTCGGACCGGCAATTCATTAATAGCCGTGAGTAGTTTTAATGACTTTTTTTTCCTTTGAAATGTTATTTTGCTGTCAGACTGTTCTAAACACTGGAAACGTGCGCCCCTTTACAGGCATAATATAGACACCTCCCAGGTATGAAATTTAAAGGGATATTACACTTTATTGTTTCACTTTAAGCATTATTAAAATCACTGCTCCTGAAAAAACTGACATTTTTAAAACTTTTTTTTTGCATTGATCCATGCCCCCTGGGGCAGGACCCAGGTCCCCAAACACTTTTCATGACAATACCATGAATATAAGCCTTTAAAAATAGCACTTTTAATTTCTCCCATAAACTTTTTAAGGGTGTTCCGCGGCATTCAAATTTGCCGCGAACACCCCAAATTGTTCGCTGTTCAGCGAACTTGCGAACAGCCGATGTTCGAGTCGAACATGAGTTCAACTCGAACTCGAAGCTCATCCCTAGTAGTGAGGAGTGAAATCAAAAATTTACACTCTTAGAAATCCTGAAGGCAGTGCTTGGTTTTCGGGGCCTCACACGCGGCTAGGCTCCCAAAAAGTCCCACACATGTGGTATCCCCGTACTCAGGAGAAGCAGCAGAATGTATTTTGGGGTGTAATTCCACATATGCCCATGGCATGTTTGAGCAATATATCATTTAGTGACAACTTTGTGCAAAAAAAAGTTTGCCATTTTCCTGCAACTTGTGGCAAAATATAAGATACTCCATGGACTCAACATGCCTCTCAGCAAATAGCTGGGGGTGTCTACTTTCCAAAATGGGGTCATATAGGGTGGTATGTGTCATCTTGACATTTTATGGCCTTCAAAACTGTGATAGGTAGTGAGCAGTGAAATAAAAAATGTACCCCCTTAGAAATCCTGAAGGGGGAGCTTGGTTTTCGGGGCCTCGCACACGGCTTGGCTCACAAAAAGTCCCACATATGTGATATTCCCGTACTCAGAAGAAGTAGCAGAATGTATTTTGGGGTGTAATTCCACATATTCCCATGGCATGTTTGAGCAATATATCATTTAGTGACAACTTTGTGCAAAAAAAGTTTGTCATTTTCCCGCAACTTGTGGCAAAATATAAAATATTCCGTGGACTCAACATGCCACTCAGCAAATAGCTTGGGGTGTCTTCTTTAAAAAATGGTGTCATTTTTGGGGGTTTTGTACCATCATGCCATTGTATGGCCTTCAAGACTCTGGTCCGGCCGCACCTGGAGTATGCTGTCCAGTTCTGGGCACCAGTCCTCAGGAAGGATGTACTGGAAATGGAGCGAGTACAAAGAAGGGCAACAAAGCTAATAAAGGGTCTGGAGGATCTTAGTTATGAGGAAAGGTTGCGAGCGTTGAACTTATTCTCTCTGGAGAAGAGACGCTTGAGAGGGGATATGATTTCAATTTACAAATACTGTACTGGTGACCCCACAATAGGGATAAAACTTTTTCGCAGAAGAGAGTTTAATAAGACTCGGGGCCATTCATTACAATTAGAAGAAAAGAGGTTTAACCTTAAACTACGTAGAGGGTTCTTTACTGTAAGAGCGGTAAGGATGTGGAATTCCCTTCCACAGGCGGTGGTCTCAGCGGGGAGCATTGATAGCTTCAAGAAACTATTAGATAATCACCTGAATGACTGCAACATACAGGGATATGTAAGGTAATACTGACACATAATCACACACATAGGTTGGACTTGATGGACGTGTGTCTTTTTTCAACCTCACCTACTATGTAACTATGTAACTATGTAAAACTGTGATAGGTAGTGAGGAGTGAAATCAAAAATTTACACCCTTATGCCCCGTACACACGGTCGGACTTTGTTCGGACATTCCGACAACAAAATCCTAGGATTTTTTCCAACGGCTGTTGGCTCAAACTTGTCTTGCATACACATGGTCACACAAAGTTGTCGGAAAATCCGATCGTTCTAAACGCGGTGACGTAAAACACGTACATCGGGATTATAAACGGGGCAGTGGCCAATAGCTTTCATCTCTTTATTTATTCTGAGCATGCGTGGCACTTTGTCCGTCGGATTTGTGTACACACGATCGGAATTTCCGACAACGGATTTTGTTGTCGGAAAATTTTATAGCAAGCTCTCAAACTTTGTGTGTCGGAAAATCCGATGGAAAATGTGTGATGGAGCCTACACACGGTCAGAATTTCCGACAACAAGGTCCTATCACACATTTTCCATCAGAAAATCCGACCGTGTGTACGGGGCATTAGAAATCCTGAAGGTAGTGCTTGGTTTTCAGGGCCTCGCACACGGCTAGGCTCCCAAAAAGTCCCACACATGTGGTATCCCCGTACTCAGGAGAAGCAGCAGAATATATTTTGGAGTGTAATTCCACATATGCCCATGGCATGTTTGAGCAATATATCATTTAGTGACAACTTTGTGCAAAAAAAGTTTGTCATTTTCCCGCAACTTGTTGCAAATTATAAAATATTCCATGGACTCAACATGCCTCTCAGCAAATAGTTTGGGGTGTCTACTCTCCAAAATGGGGTCATGTAGGGGGGGTTGTGCCATCTTGGCATTTTATGGCCTTCAAAACTGTGATAGGTAGTGAGGAGTGAAATCAAAAATGTATACCCTTAGAGATCCTGAAGGTGGTGCTTGGTTTTCAGGGCCTCACACACGGCTAGGCTCCCAAAAGGTCCCACACATGTGGTATCCCCGTACTTAGGAGAAGCAGCAGAATTTATTTTGGGGTGTAATTCCACATATGCCCATGGCATATTTGAGCAATATATCATTTAGTGACAACTTTGTCCAAAAAAAGAAAGTTTGTCATATTCCCCTCAACTTGTGGCAAAATATAAAATATTCCATGGACTCAACATGCCTCTCAGCAAATAGCTTGGGGTGTCTACTTTCTAAAATGGGGTCATTTAGGGGGGTTTGTGCCATCTTGGCATTTTATGGCCTTCAAAACTGTGATAGGTAGTGAGGAGTGAAATAAAAAATTTACGCCCTTAGAAATCCTGAAGGCGGTGCTTGGATTTCGGGGCCCAGTACCCTAGATATGTGCACACTGAAATATTTTATTTCGGAATTTCGTTTTTGTCCGAAAAATAAATTTATTTAGTTACTCCCGAAATTCGTTATGATCTATTTTGTGTTTTGTTAAAAATTGCATTCGTCCGAAAATCCAAATTAATTAAGGTCAAATATGTCATTAAAGGCTTATGGTGTCTGTTGAATGGTCAAAGAAGATTCGACGGAGCAGCTAAACTGTATGTGTTCATTTTCGATCGAATTTTCTGCCTACAAGCTAGCTGTATTAGAATTCTAATGTTGTATGACTAGTAATAATTATATTTATTAATTATTTTACTAGTCAACCAACATTAGAATTTTTCTATAGCCTATGAGCAGATGCATTTGACCGGAAATGTATGATTGCCGCGTGGTACAGTTTAGCTGCTCAGTCAAATCTTCTTAGAACTTTCGACAGACACCATAAGCCAAAGATTCGACGTTTGTATGTTTTTCGTTGCTTTGTTGAATCTTCGTCGTTCATGTTGAATGGTCCACTCTACCCTAACAGTCAGCCAACTTTCACATTTGTTTCTCAATCTCCAAGTGCAATGGTGGGTGCGGCGTCCGACGTTGTGTCAGATATTGATATGGCATTATAATATAGAATCTATAATAATAAATCCCCCCCGCAACACGGGCAGCCTCTGAGGCTATCACAACACTAGCAACACTAGTATCACTATTAAGTTCACAACACTAACACAATAGCAGCAGATAATTATGAAAGAGTTAATTTGAACTGTAGCTTGCTTCACTATTGTTCTGCTGCCGTGCTTATGCTTAATTGCTAAATAATTCAAGTTCTCTGACAAACGGACCAGCTAAGATTGACTGTCTTCTGAAATGATTCAGTGTGTGTGTCTCTCTCTGCTAGCAAATCGTAAGTGAATGTAAGTTGGCTGTACGTGTGTACTTAGTTCTAGCTATTTTACTTCCCCTCCTATTTGGTTACAATCGGCCAATAACATTCGTCATCATCGTTATTTTTATTTTACTTCCCTCACCCAATTCCAGCAGCAATCTTTTCTCTCTATGTCGAATCTTTTCTCTCTATGTCAAATCTTTCCTCTCTAAGTCGAATTTTTTCTCTCTATGTAGAATAATCTTGGACTAATAGAGTTAAGGTTAGGTACATTAGACCACAGGTTCGATAAACACAGATTGTTATTGTCAACGTCATGTCGAATCTCCTATCTATATCGAACTGTTGTCACAACGAAAATGAAAATAAAGCATTTGTTTTTGTTGGATCTTTTGTTCTTTGTATTCTGCACTTTTGTTATCGTTTTTTAAAATGATAACAAAAATAAATGAATTTCGGATGAAATTGCATTCGGACGAAACAAATGCACATGTCTACCGTACGCGGCTAGGCTCCCAAAAAGTCCCACACATGTGGTATCCCCATACTCAGGAGAAGCAGCAGAATGTATTTTAGGGTGTAATTCCACATATGCCCATGGCATGTTTGAGCAATAGATCATTTAGTGACAACTTTGTGCAAAAAATAAAAAAGGCGGTGCTTGGTTTTCGAGGCTCCGTACATGGCTAGGCTCCCAAAAGTCCCACACATGTGATATCCCTGTTATCAGGAGAAGCAGCAGAATTTATTTTAGGGTGTAATTCCACATATGCCCATGGCATGTTTGAGCAATATGTTTGAGCAATATATCATTTAGTGACAACTTTGTACAAAAAAAGTTTGTCATTTACCGTTAAATTGTGGCAAAATATAAAATATTCCATGGACTCAGCATGCATCTCAGCAAATAGCTTGGGGCTCACAAAAGTCCCACACATGTAGTATCCCCATACTCAGGAGAAGCAGCAGAATGTATTTTGAGGTGTAATTCCACATATGCCCATGGCATATTTGAGCAATATATCATTTAGTGAAAACTTTGTGCAAAAAAGAAGTTTGTCATTTTCCCGCAACTTGTGGCAAAATATAAAATATTCCATGTACTCAACATGCCTCTCAGCAAATAGCTTGGGGTGTCTACTTTCCAAAATGGGGTCATTTGGTGGGGTTTTGTACCATCTTGGCATTTTATGGCCTTCGAAACTTTGATAGGTAGTGAGGAGTGAAATCAAAAATGTACACACTTAGAAATCCTGAAGGCAGTGCTTGGTTATCAGGGCCTCGCATGTGGATACGCTCCCAAAAAGTCCCATACCCACATATCCCCATACTCAGGAGAAGCAGCAGAATGTATTTTGGTGTGTAATTCCACATATGCCTATGGCATGTTTCAGCAATATATCATTTAGTGACAACTTTATGCAAATAAAAAGTTTGTAATTTTCCCGCAACTTGTGGCAAAATATAAAATATTCCATGGACTCAAGATGCCTCTCAGCAAATAGCTTTTGGTGTCTACTCTCCAAAATGGGGTCATTTAGGGGGGTTGTGCCATCTTGGCGTTTTATGGCCTTCAAAACTGTGATAGGTAGTGAGGAGTGAAATAAAAAATGTATGCCCTTAGAGATCCTGAAGGCGGTGCTTGGTTTTCAGGGCTCTGTACACGGCTAGGCTCCCAAAACTACCACACATGTGGTATCCCCATACTCAGGAGAAGCAGCAGAATGGAATGTATTTTGGGGTGTAATTCCACATATGCCCATGGCATATTTAAGTAATATATCATTTAGTGACAACTTTGTGCAAAAAAAGTTTGTCATTTTGGAGCAACTTGTGGCAAAATATAAAATATTCCATGGACTCAGCATGCCTCTCAGCAAATAGCTTGGGGTGTCTATTTTCCAAAATGGGGTCATTTGGGTGGGTTGTATCATCTTGGCATTTTATGGCCTTCGAAACTTTGATAGGTAGTGAGTAGGGATGAGCCGAACACCCCCTGTTCGGTTCGCACCAGAACATGCGAACAGGCAAAAAATTTGTTCGAACATGCGAACACCGTTAAAGTCTATGGGACACGAACATGAATAATCAAAAGTGCTAATTTTAAAGGCTTATATGCAAGTTATTGTCATAAAAAGTGTTTGGGGACCTGGGTCCTGCCCCAAGGGACATGGATCAATGCAAAAAAAGTTTTAAAAACGGCCATTTTTTCAGGAGCAGTGATTTTAATAATGCTTAAAGTCAAACAATAAAAGTGTAATATCCCTTTAAATTTCGTACCTGAGGGGTTTCTATAGTATGTCTGTAAAGGGGTGCATGTTTCCCGTGTTTAGAACAGTCTGACAGCAAAATGACATTTCAAGGAAAAAAAGTCATTTAAAACTTGCGGCTATTAATGCATTGCCGGTGAAGAGAAGATGAAGAGAAGAAGATGAAGAGAAGAGCGGGAGCCTCCCTCCATGCCATCATGGATGCGGAGCGGCCCGAGGAGAAGAAGGTAAGAATGCGCCGACGCCGCCGAGGAAGATGCCGGATGAGAACACCGGAGGAAGAACCAGAAGAACCAGAAGAAGAAGAAGATGGATGAAAAAACCGAAGGATAATAGAAGATAGAAGAAAGAAGAAAGAAGAAGCATTTAAATAAAGGAATTGTCAAAAACTGTCTCTTGTCATTTTTAACATTTTTGACACTTTTTTGTGAAATGGTAGGAATACTTTTGTACTCCCTTACCATTTCACACAGGGGGGAGGGCCAGGATCTGGGGGTCCCCTTGTTAAAGGGGGCTTCCAGATTCTGATAAGCCCCCGCCCGCAGACCCCCACAACCAACGGCCAGGGTTGTGGGGATGAGGCCCTTGTCCTCATCAACATGGGGACAAGGTGTTTTGGGGGGCTACCCCAAAGCACCCTCCCAGTGTTGAGGGCATGTGACCTGGCACGGTTCAGGAGAGGGGGCGCTCTCTCGTCCCCCCCTCTTTTCCTGTGGCCTGCCAGGTTGCATGCTCGGATAAGGGTCTGGTATGGATTTTTGGGGGGACCCCACGCCATTTTTTTTTTTTAATTTGGTGCGGGGTTCCCCTTAAAATCTATATCAGACCTGAAGAGTCTGGTATAGATTTTGAGGGGGACCCCACGTCATTTTTTTTTTTAAATTTTGGCTGGGTTTCCCCTTAATATTCATACCAGACCTGAAAGGCCTGGTATGGAATTTAGGGGTACCCACCACATCATTTTTTTTTTATTTTGTTTCGGGGTTCCCCTGTGGGGATATTCCATGGACTCAGAATGCTTCTCAGCAAATAGCTTGAGGTTTCTACTTTCCAAAATGGGGTCATTTAGGGGGTTATGTGCCACCTTGGCATTTTATGGCCTTCAAATCCGTGATAGGTAGTGGGGAGTGAAATCAAAAATGTACGCCCTTAGAAATCCTGAAGGCGGTGCTTGGTTTCGGGGTCTCGCACGCGGCTAGGCTCATAAAAAGGTCCACACATGTGGTATCCCCTTACTCAGGAGAAGCAGCAGAATGTATTTTGAGGTGTAATTCCACATATGCCCATGGCATATTTGAGCAATATATCATTTAGTGAAAACTTTGTGCAAAAAAGAAGTTTGTCATTTTCCCGCAACTTGTGGCAAAATATAAAATATTCCATGTACTCAACATGCCTCTCAGCAAATAGCTTGGGGTGTCTACTTTCCAAAATGGGGTCATTTGGTGGGGTTTTGTACCATCTTGGAATTTTATGGCCTTTGAAACTTTGATAGGTAGTGAGGAGTGAAATCAAAAATGTACACACTTAGAAATCCTGAAGGCAGTGCTTGGTTATCAGGGCCTCGCATGTGGATATGCTCCCAAAAAGTCCCATACCCACATATCCCCATACTCAGGAGAAGCAGCAGAATGTATTTTGGTGTGTAATTCCACATATGCCTATGGCATGTTTCAGCAATATATCATTTAGTGACAACTTTATGCAAATAAAAAGTTTGTAATTTTCCCGCAACTTGTGGCAAAATATAAAATATTCCATGGACTCAAGATGCCTCTCAGCAAATAGCTTTTGGTGTCTACTCTCCAAAATGGGGTCATTTAGGGGGGTTGTGCCATCTTGGGTTGTGGGGATGAGGCCCTTGTCCTCATCAACATGGGGACAAGGTGTTTTGGGGGGCTACCCCAAAGCACCCTCCCAGTGTTGAGGGCATGTGACCTGGTACGGTTCAGGAGAGGGGGCACTCTCTCGTCCCCCCCTCTTTTCCTGCAGCCTGCCAGGTTGCGTGCTCGGATAAGAGTCTGGTATGGATTTTTGGGGGGACCCCACGCCGTTTTTTTTTTTAATTTGGCGCGGGGTTCCCCTTAAAATCCATACCAGACCTGAAGGGTCTGGTATAGATTTTGAGGGGGACCCCACGCCATTTTTTTTTTTTTACATTTTGGCTGGGTTTCCCCTTAATATTCATACCAGACCTGAAAGGCCTGGTATGGAATTTAGGGGTACCCACCACATCATTTTTTTTTTTATTTTGTTTCGGGGTTCCCCTGTGGGGAATTCCCATGCCGTTTTTATCAATTAACTTTTATGTGCATTGTCGGACCAACAATTCATTAATAGCCGTGAGTAGTTTAAATGACTTTTTTCCTTTGAAATGTCATTTTGCTGTCCGACTGTTCTAAACATGGGAAACATGCGCCCCTTTACAGGCATACTATAGACACCCCCAGGTATGAAATTTAAAGGGATATTACACTTTTATTGTTTCACTTTAAGCATTATTAAAATCACTGCTCCTGAAAAAACAGCCATTTTTAAAACTTTTTTTTGCATTGATCCATGTCCCCTGGGGCAGGACCCAGGTCCCCAAACACTTTTTTATGACAATACCATGAATATAAGCCTTTAAAATTAGCACTTTTGATTTCTCTCATAGACTTTTTAAGGGTGTTCCGCGGCATTCGAATTTGCCGCGAACACCCCAAATTGTTCGCTGTTCGGCGAACTTGCGAACAGCCAATGTTCGAGTCGAACATGAGTTCGACTCGAACTCGAAGCTCATCCCAAGTAATGAGGAGTGAAATCAAAAAAGTATACCCTTAGAGATCCTGAAGGCGGTGCTTGGTTTTCGGGGCTCCATACACGGCTAGGCTCCCAAAAGTACCACACATGTGGTATCCCTGTACTCAGGAGGAGTAGCAAAATGTATTTTGGGTTGTAAATCCACGTATGTCCATGGTATATTTGAGCAATGTATCATTTAGTGACAACTTTGTGCCAAAAAAAAAGTTTGTAATTTTCCCGCAACTTGTGGCAAAATATAAAATATTCCATTGACTCAGCATGCCTCTCAGAAAATAGCTTGAGGTGTCTACTTTCCAAAATGGGGTCATTTAGGGGGGTATGGGCCATCTTGGCATTTTATGGCCTTCAAAACTGTGATAGGTAGTGAAGAGTGAAATCAAAAATCTACACCCTTAGAAATCCTGAAGGCTGTGCTTGGTTTTTGGGGCCTCGCACGCGGCTTGGCTCCTTAAAAGTCCCACACATGTGGTATCTCCGTACTCAGGAGAAGCAGCAGAATGTATTTTGGGGTGTAATTCCCTATATGCCCATCCCATGTTTGATCAATATATCATTTAGTGACAACTTTGTACAAAAAAAGTTTGTCATTTTCCAGCAACTTATGGCAAAATATAAAATATTCCATGGATTCAGCATGCCTCTCAGCAAATAGCTTGGGGTGTCTATTTTCCAAAATGAGGTCTGTTGGGGGGGTTGTACCATCCTGGTATTTTATGGCCTTCGAAACTGTGATAGGTAGTGAGGAGTGAAATAAAACCTTTACACCCTTAGAAATCCTGAAGGCGGTGCTTGGTTTTCGGGGCCTCGCACGTGGCTAGGCTCACAAAAAGTCCCACACATGTGGTATCGCCGTACTCAGGAAAAGCAGCAGAATGCATTTTGGGGTGTAATTCCACATATGCCCATGGCATATTTAAGTAATATATCATTTAGTGACAACTTTGTGCAAAAAAAGTTTGTCATTTTGGAGCAACTTGTGGAAAAATATAAAATATTCAATGGACTCAGCATGCCTCTCAGCAAATAGCTTGGGGTGTCTATTTTCCAAAATGGGGTCATTTGGGTGGCTTGTACCATCTTGGCATTTTATGGCCTTCGAAACTTTGATAGGTAGTGAGTAGGGATGAGCCGAACACCCCCCTGTTCGGTTTGCACCAGAACATGCAAACAGGCAAAAAATTTGTTCGAACACTCGAACACCGTTAAAGTCTATGAGACACGAACATGAATAATCAAAAGTGCTAATTTTAAAGGCTTATATGCAAGTTATTGTCATAAAAAGTGTTTAGGGACCTGGGTCCTGCCCCAAGGGCCATGGATCAATGCAAAAAAAAGTTTTAAAAACGGACGTTTTTTCAGGAGCAGTGATTTTAATAATGCTTAAAGTGAAACAATAAAAGTGTAATATCCATTTAAATTTCATACCTGGTGGGTTTCTATAGTATGCCTGTAAAGGGGCGCATGTTTCCCGTGTTTAGAACAGTCTGACAGCAAAATTACATTTCGAAGGAAAAAAAGTCATTTAAAACTACTCGCGGCTATTAATGAACTGCCGGTAAAGAAAAGATGAAAAGAAGAAGATGAAAAGAAGAGCGGGAGCCTCCCTCCATGCCATCATGGATGCGGAGCGGTCCGAGGAGAAGAAGGGAAGAATACGCCGATGCTGCGGAGGAAGATGCCGGACGAGAACACCGGAGGAAGAACAAGAAGAGCCAGAAGAATCAGAAGAAGATGGAGGAAGAAACCGAAGGATGATAGAAGATAGAAGAAAGAAGAAAGAAGAAGTATTTAAATAAAGGAATTGTCAAAAACTGTCTCTTGTCATTTTTAACATTTTTGACAGTTTTTTAGTGAAATGGTAGGGGTACCCCCTTACCATTTCACGCAGGGGGGTGACCTGGGGGTCCCCTTGTTAAAGGGGGCTTCCAGATTCTGATAAGCCCCCGCCCGCAGACCCCCACAACCACCGGCCAGGGTTGTGGGGATGAGGCCCTTGTCCCCATCAACATGGGGACAAGGTATTTTGGGGGGATACCCCAAAGCACCCTCCCAGTGTTGAGGGCATGTGGCCTGGTACGGTTCAGGAGGGGGGCGCTATCTCGTCCCCCCCTTTTTTCCTCCAGCCTGCCAGATTGCTTACTCAGATAAGGGTCTGGTATGGATTTTTGGGGGGACCCCACGCCATTTTTTAAAAAAATTTTGGCTGGGTTTCCCCTTAATATTCATACCAGACCTGAAGGGCCTGGTATGGAATTTAGGGGGACCCACCACGTCATTTTTTTTTTTAATTTTGGTTCAGGGTTCCCCTGTGGGGAATTCCCATGCCATTTTATCAAATAACTTTTAAGTGTATTGTCGGACCAACAATTCATTAACAGCCGTGAGTAGTTTAAATGACTTTTTTTCCTTTGAAATGTCATTTTGCTGTCAGACTGTTCTAAACACGGGAAACATGTGCCCCTTTACAGGCATACTATAGACACCCCCAGGTATGAAATTTAAAGGGATATTACACTTTATTATTATTATTATACAGGATTTATATAGCGCCGACAGTTTACGCAGCGCTTTACAACATTAGGGCAGACAATACAAGTACAATACAATTCAATACAGGAGGAATCAGAGGGCCCTGCTCATTAGAGCTTACAATCTAGGAGGGAGGGTCAAGTTATACAAAAGGGTAATAGCTGTGGGGGATGAGCTAATGGAGAAAATAGTGCAGTTATTAGATGGAGGCAGGATAGGCTTCTCTGAAGAGGAAAGTTTTCAGGGATCGCCTAAAAGTGGATAAATTTGGAGACAGTCTGACAGATTGGGGTAGGGAATTCCAGAGGATGGATGAGGCTCGGGAGAAGTCCCGGAGGCGGATATGGAAGGAGGTGATGAGGGAGCTAGAGAGCAGGAGGTCTTGGGAGGAACGGAGATGGCTATTAGGTTGGTATTTTGAGACTAGGTTAGTGATGTAGCTGGGGGCAGAGTTATGGATGGCTTTGTAACTTATTGTTAGTATTTTGAATTTAATTCGTTGGGCGAGTGGCAGCCAATGGAGGGATTGGCAGAGAGGGGTAGCAGACACTGAGCGGTTTGTAAGGTGGATAAGTCTGGCAGCAGCATTCATGATGGACTGCAGGGGGGATAGTCTGTTTAAAGGTAAGCCAATGAGAAGGGAGTTGCAGTAGGCGAGGCGAGAGATAACCAGGGAGTGAATCAGGAGCTTTGTGGTTTCATTGGTTAGAAAGGGACGTAGTTTAGAGATGTTGCGGAGGTTGAAGCGGCATACTTTGGAAAGTGATTGGATGTGGGGCTGAAAGGAGAGTTCAGAATCTAGGATAACACCTAGCACCCTGACATGTGGGGACGGGTGGATGGTTGTGCCATTGCTCTTGACAGAGAAGTCAAGGGAAGAGGCACGTGGGGGAGGAAATATTATAAGCTCAGTTTTGGACAAGTTGAGTTTGAGGAAGTGGTGTGACATCCATACAGATATGTCGGTTAGTAAGTTAGTGATGCGTGAAGAGACTGATGGAGTGAGTTGAGGGGTGGAGAGATAGATTTGAGTGTCATCAGCATAGAAATGATATTGAAAGCCATGAGAGGCTATCAGCTGACCCAGGGAAGAGGTGTAGATTGAAAATAAAAGAGGTCCAAGAACAGAACCTTTGGGGACCCCGACAGAGAAGGGAAGAGGAGTGGAGGAAGTAGAATTGTAAGTGACACTGAAGGTGCATTGGGATAGGTAGGATGAGAGCCACTGAAGAGCGCAGTCACGGAGACCGAGGGAGTAAAGTTTTTTGAGGAGGAGGGGGTGGTCAACCGTGTCAAAGGCAGCTGAAAGATCCAGAAGTAGGAGTACAGAATAGTGTCCATTGGTTTTTGCAGTTAGTAGGTCATTTGTGAGTTTTAAAAGAGCAGTTTCTGTGGAATGTTGAGGGCAGAATCCAGATTGAAAGGGATCAAGAAGGTTGTTTTTAATGAGGTGGTCACTCAGTTGGTTGTAAACCAGGCGTTCAAGGAGTTTAGAGGAAAAGGGGAGCAAGGAGATAGGGCGTAGGTTGTTAAGATTGGTAGGGTCCAAGGACGGCTTTTTGAGTATGGGGGTGACCAGTGCATGTTTTAGAGCGTCGGGGAAGATGCCAGAGGTGAGGGAGAGATTGAAGATGTGGGTTAGAGAGTGTAGGATGGGGTCAGAGGGTGACCGTAGCATTTGAGAGGGAATAGGGTGCAGGGGACAGGTGGTTAGGTGGGCGATAGAAAGGAGTTTAGCAACTTCATCTGTAGTAGCAGATTTGAATAGGGGGAGTGTCAGTTGTACCTGTTCACAAGGGGTCTTAGCTGGGGGAGATACCTGTAGAATGGAGATTTCATCATGGATTGTATCAATCTTGTTTTTGAAGTGATTAGCAATCTCCTGGGCAGTGAGTGAGTCAGTGGGTGGAGGCGGTGGAGGACAAAGTAGAGAGCTGAAGGTAGAGAAGAGTTTACGGGGATTGAATGAGAAGGTGTTAATAAGAGTTGTAAAATAGGTTTGCTTGGCAGTGTGGAGGAAAGAATAGTATTCTTCAATACAGATTTGTATTGATTGAAGTCTTTGAGAGACTTAGTCTTGTGCCACAGACGCTCAAGAGCACGACTACGTTTTTTGAGACTTTTGGTGTCATCTGTTTGCCAGGGTTGTAGGGGTCGAGGCCTGATTCTGTGTGTAGTGAGGGGAGCGAGCTTGTCCAGGGTGGTGGACAGAGATTTATTGTTGATGGATGTGGCTTGGTTGGGGCAGGACAGGGGAGAGATTTTGTCATAGAGGTGGTCAGTAGCAGAATAGAGGAGAGAGGAGTTGAAGTTGCGAAAGTTTCTACGGGTGATGGTTAGGCGATTGGAGGGAAAGGTGGTGGAAGACAGGGGGAGAGAGAAACTAATAAGATGGTGGTCGGAGAGAGGAAAAGGATTGTTTGAGAAGTTGCATGGAGTGCATAGGTAGGAGAATACAAGGTCAAGGGTATTGCCATCAGAGTGAGTAGAAGCCTGTACCCATTGCTTCAGGTCAAATGAAGAGGTTAGACTAAGAAGTTTAGAAGTAGCAGGAGTGTTTGTATTAGCAGGGATGTTGAAATCACCGAGAATGATTGTTGGAATCTCCGAAGAGAGACAGTAGGGTAGCCAGGCAGAAAATTCATCAAGGAAAGTTGATAATGGTCCAGGGGGTAAATCACAGCAATTCTTAGGGAAGTAGGAGAGAATACACGTATACAGTGGGCTTCGAATGATGAGAGGGAAAAAGAGGGAGGAGGGTGAATAAGCTGGAAGGTGCTCTGGGGAGATAGGAGGAATCCCACTCCATCTCCCTTGCGTCCATTAGGCCTAGGGGAGTGAGTCCAGTGAAGGCCACCCGGGAGAGGGAAGCAAGAGAAGGGGTGTCATATTCGTGGAGCCAGGTTTCGGTGAGAGCAAGTAGATTGAAGGAATTAGTGACAAAGAGGTCATGAACAGCAGTGAGTTTGTTGCAGACAGAGCGGGCATTCCAGAGGGCGCAGGAGAGAGGGAGGCTGGTGTTGGGAAGAAGAGGAATGGAGACTAAATTGTGTAGATTGCGACTACTGCCAGAGGATGTAGGGTGATGGTGATGGGTGTGTTGGGTACAGTTAAATAAGGGAGGCCCAGGGTTTGGGGAAATATCTCCAGCGATTAGGAGAAGCAGAAGAGTGAGGGAGGTAATATGAGAATATGATTTGTATGAGGGGACATGCTTCAGTATCCTGGGGGGTATGTTAGCAAGTGGGCTTAGAGTTAGAAAGAGGTGATGAGTGCAGTAATAGGGGGAGGGGAGAAGTGAGGGTGACATGTACAGATTGTGTGGTGGAGCAGAGGGATGTGGAAAAGAGAGCTTTAGGAGAGAGGCTGCAATTGTGAAGAGGAGGAGAGGTAAAGAGTGCATGTTTCAGAGAAGGAGAGATAATATGAAAATGAGATCACCTGCAATCTGCTATGGTTTGCTTTGTGCAAATCGCTGAAGTGCAAGAGCAGAAGTGCTACTTATTTTAAGAACGCCACTTCTTTGGAAGAACCCCTGTATGTGCAGCCCCCTGTATGTGCTCCCCCGTAAAGAAAGCCTTGTTATATACTGTGTTGGGTGTGGATGGAATCTGGCAATTAATCAATTAGGAGGGCATATTAGGAACACAGCAAGCAGGGCATAACTTTCACACCACAATCAAACTGCAAGGGGACTAAAAGGCCAAAATTGTAAAGATAAGGAAACCCATAATTTAGGTAAGACTTAATGGCTAAATAAACATTGAAATAATGTGAGCATGGCTACAGATGTAGTTGAGACAGCGGTGACAAACAGATTACCAAAAATGTATATAAGCGGTCAGTCAGTTTTCAGTTTGCAGGACATGGGAATATAAACGCAGATTACCAAAAATGTATATAAGCGGTCAGTCAGTTTTCAGTTTGCAGGACATGGGAATAAAAACTCAGATTACCTGTGAAGAGAGAAGAAAATGTTCAGATGGATGGAGCAAGAGCAGAAGTGCCACTTATTTTAAGAACGCCACTTCTTTGGAAGAACCCCTGTATGTGCAGACCCCTATATGTGCTCCCCCGTAAAGAAAGCCTTCTTATATACTGTGTTGGGTGTGGATGGAATCTGGCAATTAATCAATTAGGAGGGCATATTAGGAACACAGCAAGCAGGGCATAACTTTCACACCACAATCAAACTGCAAGGGGACTAAAAGGCCAAAATTGTAAAGATAAGGAAACCCATAATTTAGGTAAGACTTAATGGCTAAATAAACATTGAAATAATGTGAGCATGGCTACAGATGTAGTTGAGACAGCGGTGACAAACAGATTACCAAAAATGTATATAAGCGGTCAGTCAGTTTTCAGTTTGCAGGACATATGAATATAAACGCAGATTACCAAAAATGTATATAAGCGGTCAGTCAGTTTTCAGTTTGCAGGACATGGGAATATAAACGCAGATTACCAAAAATGTATATAAGCGGTCAGTCAGTTTTCAGTTTGCAGGACATGGGAATATAAACGCAGATTACCAAAAATGTATATAAGCGGTCAGTCAGTTTTCAGTTTGCAGGACATGGGAATATAAACGCAGATTACCAAAAATGTATATAAGCGGTCAGTCAGTTTTCAGTTTGCAGGACATGGGAATATAAACGCAGATTACCTGTGAAGAGAGAAGAAAATGTTCAGATGGATGGAGCAAGAGCAAAAGTGCCACTTATTTTAAGAACGCCACTTCTTTGGAAGAACCCCTGTATGTGCAGCCCCCTGTATGTGCTCCCCCGTAAAGAAAGCCTTGTTATATACTGTGTTGGGTGTGGATGGAATCTGGCAAAAAATCAATTAGGAGGGCATATTAGGAACACAGCAAGCAGGGCATAACTTTCACACCACAATCAAACTGCAAGGGGACTAAAAGGCCAAAATTGTAAAGATAAGAAAACCCATAATTTAGGTAAGACTTAATGGCTAAATAAACATTGAAATAAAGTGAGCATGGCTACAGATGTAGTTGAGACAGCGGTGACAAACAGATTACCAAAAATGTATATAAGCGGTCAGTTTTCAGTTTGCAGGACATGGGAATATAAACGCAGATTACCAAAAATGTATATAAGCGGTCAGTCAGTTTTCAGTTTGCAGGACATGGGAATATAAACGCAAATTACCAAAAATGTATATAAGCGGTCAGTCAGTTTTCAGTTTGCAGGACATGGGAATATAAACGCAGATTACCAAAAATGTATATAAGCGGTCAGTCAGTTTTCAGTTTGCAGGACATGGGAATATAAACGCAGATTACCAAAAATGTATATAAGTGGTCAGTCAGTTTTCAGTTTGCAGGACATGGGAATATAAACGCAGATTACCAAAAATGTATATAAGCAGTCAGTGTGCAGGACATGGGAATATAAACGCAGATTACCAAAAATGTATATAAGCGGTCAGTCAGTTTTCAGTTTGCAAGACATGGGAATATAAACGCAGATTACAAAAAATGTATATAAGCGGTCAGTCAGTTTTCAGTTTGCAGGACATGGGAATATAAACGCAGATTACCAAAAATGTAAATAAGCGGTCAGTCAGTTTTCAGTTTGCAGGACATGGGAATATAAACGCAGATTACCTGTGAAGAAAGAAGAAAATGTTCAGATGGATGGAGCAATAGCAGAAGTGCCACTTATTTTAAGAACGCCACTTCTTTGGAAGAACCTCTGTATGTGCAGCCCCCTGTATGTGCTCCCCCGTAAAGAAAGCCTTGTTATATACTGTGTTGGGTGTGGATGGAATCTGGCAATTAATCAATTAGGAGGGCATATTAGGAACACAGCAAGCAGGGCATAACTTTCACACCACAATCAAACTGCAAGGGGACTAAAAGGCCAAAATTGTAAAGATAAGGAAACCCATAATTTAGGTAAGACTTAATGGCTAAATAAACATTGAAATAATGTGAGCATGGCTACAGATGTAGTTGAGACAGCGGTGACAAACAGATTACTAAAAATGTATATAAGCGGTCAGTCAGTTTTCAGTTTTAGGGACATGGGAATATAAACGCAGATTACCAAAAATGTATATAAGCGGTCAGTCAGTTTTCAGTTTGCAGGACATGGGAATATAAACGCAGATTACCAAAAATGTATATAAGCGGTCAGTCAGTTTTCAGTTTTCAGTTTGCAGGACATGGGAATATAAACGCAGATTACCAAAAATGTATATAAGCGGTCAGTCAGTTTTCAGTTTGCAGGACATGGGAATATAAATGCAGATTACCAAAAATGTATATAAGCGGTCAGTCAGTTTTCAGTTTGCAGGACATGGGAAAATAAACGCAGATTACCAAAAATGTATATAAGCAGTCAGTCAGTTATCAGTTTGCAGGACATGGGAATATAAACGCAGATTACCAAAAATGTATATAAGCGGTCAGTCAGTTTTCAGTTTGCAGGACATGGGAATATAAACGCAGATTACCAAAAATATATATAAGCGGTCAGTCAGTTTTCAGTTTGCAGGACATGGGAATATAAACGCAGATTACCAAAAATGTATATAAGCGGTCAGTCAGTTTTCAGTTTACAGGAAATGGAAATATAAACGCAGATTACCAAAAATGTATATAAGCGGTCAGTCAGTTTTCAGTTTGCAGGACATGGGAATATAAACGCAGATTACCAAAAATGTATATAAGCGGTCAGTCAGTTTTCAGTTTGCAGGATATGGGAATATAAACGCAGATTACCTGTGAAGAAAGAAGAAAATGTTCAGATGGATGGAGCAAGAGCAGAAGTGCCACTTATTTTAAGAAAGCCACTTCTTTGGAAGAACCTCTGTATGTGCAGCCCCCTGTATGTGCTCCCCCGTAAAGAAAGCCTTGTTATATACTGTGTTGGGTGTGGATGGAATCTGGCAATTAATCAATTAGGAGGGCATATTGGAACACAGCAAGCAGGGCATAACTTTCACACCACAATTAAACGGCAAGGGGACTAAAAGGCCAAAATTGTAAAGATAAGGAAACCCATAATTTAGGTAAGACTTAATGGCTAAATAAACATTGAAATAATGTGAGCATGGCTACAGATGTAGTTGAGACAGCGGTGACAAACAGATTACCAAAAGTGTATATAAGCAGTCAGTCAGTTTTCAGTTTTAGGGACATGGGAATATAAACGCAGATTACCAAAAATGTATATAAGCGGTCAGTCAGTTTTCAGTTTGCAGGACATGGGAATATAAACGCAGATTACCAAAAATGTATATAAGCGGTCAGTCAGTTTTCAGTTTGCAGGACATGGGAATATAAACGCAGATTACCAAAAATGTATATAAGCGGTCAGTCAGTTTTCAGTTTGCAGGACATGGGAATATAAACGCAGATTACCTGTGAAGAGAGAAGAAAATGTTCAGATGGATGGAGCAAGAGCAGAAGTGCCACTTATTTTAAGAACGCCACTTCTTTGAAAGAACCCCTGTATGTGCAGATCCCTGTATGTGCTCCCCCGTAAAGAAAGCCTTGTTATATACTGTGTTGGGTGTGGATGGAATCTGGCAATTAATCAATTAGGAGGGCATATTAGGAACACAGCAAGCAGGGCATAACTTTCACACCACAATCAAACTACAAGGGGACTAAAAGGCCAAAATTGTAAAGATAAGGAAACCCATAATTTAGGTAAGACTTAATGGCTAAATAAACATTGAAATAATGTGAGCATGGCTACAGATGTAGTTGAGACAGCGGTGGCAAACAAATTACCAAAAATGTATATAAGCGGTCAGTCAGTTTTCAGTTTGCAGGACATGGGAATATAAACGCAGATTACCAAAAATGTATATAAGCGGTCAGTCAGTTTTCAGTTTGCAGGAAATGGGAATATAAACGCAGATTACCAAAAATGTATATAAGCGGTCAGTCAGTTTTCAGTTTGCAGGACATGGGAATATAAACGCAGATTACCAAAAATGTATATAAGCGGTCAGTCAGTTTTCAGTTTGCAGGACATGGGAATATAAACGCAAATTACCAAAAATGTATATAAGCGGTCAGTCAGTTTTCAGTTTGCAGGACATGGGAATATAAAATTTGAAACAGAGAAAATTCCCCTGGTGGACTTTAAAGGCACATATGAAGGAATATTTAGGAGAGTATATAGAGTAAAACGCCAGTTTATTCGTTACAAAAAAGTTTCTCAAGTAAACATCAAACAAATGACATGGGTAAAAACAGGGAATGCAATTCCATAGATCTAAAACTAGTGATACCAATACGCTTGCACCCGACGCGTTTCGGAGTTGCTTTTTGCCTCCTTCTTCAGGGGTGATTGTAAGCTTTAAATAGAGATTTCTGTGTGGAAAATGGCATATACAACATATATATAGTAAATATGCATAAAAATCAAACCAAAAAACATAGAATTACATAAATATACATTTTTTCGTTTACACTTACATTGGTATCTATAGATATTGGTTATGCATTCCAAAGGGTTAGAAGAAGACAAACATGTTGACACATACTGCCCATCAGACGCGTCCCCTGAGCATGGTGTATAGAGCTTTGATGGAATGTATCCAAAGTATTTTTATAGCCTCCATCGTAAATAGGTAGAAAAGTATGGGGTAGTTTTACCTCCTTTCAAAAGGAATAAAGGCCCATTAATCAAGGGCGTATAAGAGTTTGGATCTGAGATCACACTGAGGCCAAATGCGGGTCCTGTAGATTATGAAAATATATAAATAAGTACATATAGGTAAAACATATAAGTGGCTGGAATATTGGGTAGGAAGTCCTAAAATGTATCCTACCTGGTCAGCCTACAGTATAAGGATCAGCAGCTGGTAATGGAACTAGAACCGGTAAAGCCCAAATGATCTGAAGGGTCGACATGCAGAAAAAAAGGGGATATATCAAAGCCCTAATTGTGTATAACTAAAAGAGGGGGGAGAGGGAGAAGGGGAAGTGAGAGGAGAAGGGGGGGGGAAAAAAGAAGAAAAAGAGAAAGAGAAATGAGAGGAAAGGGAGTGAGGGAGAGAAGGTGAGGGACAGAAAGGGGGAAGGAGACAGAGGAAGAAAAAGCAGGAAGAAGGGAGAGAGAGCGGGGGGGAAGGGGGGGAAAGAGAAGAAGGGGGAAAGGGGGGGAGAGAAGGGGGAGGTGGGGAGGGGAAAGAGAGGGGGGGAGAGAAGGGGGAGAAGGGGGGAGGGGGGGGGGAAAGAAAAAAGAGAGGGAAGGAAGGACAGAAAAGAAAAACCGAGGAGAAAGCAAGGGGGAAGGAAAGGGGGGGAGAGAAGGGGGAGGAAGGGGGGGAGAGAAGGGGAAAGGGAAAAGAGAGGGAAGGAAGGACAGAGAAGAAAAACCGAGGAGAAAGCAGTAGGGAAGAGAAAGAAATATATAGAGGTGCAGGTATCAGTTCAGATTGATGGCTGGTGGTTTTCAGTGATAGAGTCTCAGTCAATAGGTGTGTTTGAATTACTTACAGTTTTGTAACAGCAGCTCACACCGACAGCGTCCTGCTCCAAGCAGATGGCGCCTGGTGTGAGCAAAAGCTGAGTGTATAAAGCCCTCCCCACCAATCAGCTGTTGATAGGAAAGAGACAACAGCTGATCGTGGGTGGTGGAGGAGGGACGGACGCGCTCTAACTGGCCCCCCGGGTGGAGCGAGCGCCGCCAGGCCCCCACAGCGCATGCGTGCGCAGACGTCGCGAGGCGTGGCCACGCCTACTACACCCGCCGGCACGTCTAGCTTCCCCAACGGACTGCGCATGTCCGCTGGGGTCGCAAGATGGAGGACAGTGTGAATAACACTGTACCTCACACAGCGCTGCCATGAGCTGAGATCGCTCAGGCGGCTTTGTGTGCCGGGCGGAAATACAGATCACAGTGTAAGGCTAATGCAGGATATATTGAAGCACCTATATTGTGCCTCTAGTGGAAGAAAAGAAAAACTGCATGTATATTCCATTTGGTTGCCAAAACAGGGGAAACAATACTGATGGGCAGCATTATACAGGTTGGGACGGAATCCCCATGGAGGGACACATAGTATTAGACAATAATTATGTAAACGGACATAGGGGATGTGTAACCAAGAAGTACGTCATATAGGTAGGGACCAGGGATATCACAAAGTATTATACATATAGAGTCCAGATATCTATGGTCTGGGATATCGTAGTGTACAGTAGGGATGAGCCGAACACCCCCCGGTTCGGTTCGCACCAGAACCCGCGAACGGACCGAAAGTTCGCACGAACGTTAGAACCCCATTGACGTCTATGGGACTCGAACGTTCGAAATCAAAAGTGCTCATTTTAAAGGCTAATTTGCATGGTATTGTCCTAAAAAGGGTTTGGGGACCCGGGTCCTACCCCAGGGGACATGTATCAATGCAAAAAAAACTTTTAAAAACGGCCGTTTTTTCGGGAGCAGTGATTTTAATGATGCTTAAAGTAAAAAAAAAAAAGTGAAATATTCCTTTAAATATCGTACCTGGGGGGTGTCTATAGTATGCCTGTAAAGTGACGCGTGTTTCCCATGTTTAGAACAGTCCCTGCACCAAATGTCATTTTTAAAGGAAAAAATCTCATTTAAAACTGCTTGCGGGTTTAATGTCATGTCGGGTCATGGCAATATGGATGAAAATCAGTGAGACAAACGGCATGGGTACCCCCCAGTCCATTACCAGTCCCTTTGGGTCTTGTATGGATATTAAGGGGAACCCCGCACCCAAATTAAAATAAGGAAAGGTGTGGGGCCACCAGGCCCTATATACTCTGAACAGCAGTATACAGGCGGTGCAAACAAGACAGGGACTGTAGGTTTGTTGTTAAGTAGAATCTGTTTGTAATTTTGAACATTTTTAACGTGTTTAGCTCCAGCCAAAAAATCTTTTCTAAGCTTTTTGGAAAACATAGGGAAGGGTTATCACCCCTGTGACATTTGTTTTGCTGTCTTTCCTCCTCTTCAGAAGATTTCACCTCACTTTTTTGTCCCAATGAAAAATGTTTTTTGAAAATTTGGGTTTTTTTGTGGAACAAGGATTGGAAAGCATCAGTGGAAAGGAGAACTTGTTTTCCCATATTAACTCTTACAGGAGAGAATTTCCCTTCCTAGGGGTAGATTTCATCTCACTTCCTGTTGTCTCCTTCCGTTTGCAAGTAGGAGTCGTTTGTAAGTTAGATGTTTGAAAGTAGGGTCCTGCCCTATATACTCAGCAGAAATTTGGGCCTTAGGTGTTGCTGTGGCCACAACACTGTAAGCCCTCACAGGGCCCTGCTGTGAAATATTAGATCAAGAATTGTAATTACATGCCCCTGTTGAACAGGAGCTGAAAAATTAGGCCTTAGGCACTGGTGCTGGTGCCACAACACTGCAACCCCTCACAGACACTCTAGTTGGAACGCAGGAACGAGCCCTGCTGCAAAGTATTGCATCAAAAATTGTAATTACACGCCCCTGTTAGACAGGGGCAGAAAAATTGGGCCTTAGGCACTGGTGCTGGTGCCACAACACTGCAACCCCTCACAGACACTCTAGTTGGAACGCAGGAACGAGCCCTGCTGCAAAGTATTGCATCAAAAATTGTAATTACACGCCCCTGTTAGACAGGGGCAGAAAAATTGGGCCCTAGGCACTGGTGCTGGTGCCACAACACTGCAACCCCTCACAGACACTCTAGTTGGAATGCAGGAACGAGCCCTGCTGCAAAGTATTACATCAAAAATTGTAATTACACGCCCCTGTTAAACAGGGGCTGAAAAATTGTGCCTTAGGCACTGGTGGTGGCGCCCAGAACCAAAAATGTTCTTACAAGCTATCAGCGTGATGATTGAGGAGGAAGAGGATAATTACTCAGGGATAGTCACTCAGCATCAGCATAGGCAGTCTTTGAAGGGATCTGAGATTTCAAAAAAAATTATTCGGTTACATCAGCATCAGGTGCTTGGTAGCTGGTGGTGATCCAAGACTCATTCATTTTTATGAAGGTCAGCCGATCGACCGAGTCGGTGGACAGACGCACCCTGTGATCGGTTACCACGCCTCCAGCAGCACTGAATGTGCGTTCCAAAAGAACGCTGGATGCAGGACAGGCCAGTAGCTCAATTGCATACTGTGCAAGCTCTGGCCAGTGATCCATCCTCAAGACCCAGTAACCCAGAGGATTTTCGGTGGGAAAGGTGTCCAAGTCTGATCTTGCCCCTAGGTATTCCTGCACCATGTAAAACAGACGCTGGCGATGGTTGCTGGAACCGATCATACCTTGGGGCTGCGGACCAAAAAATTGTCTGAACGCATCGGTCAGACGGCCACCTTCTCCACCGCTCCTTCTTTGACTGACCGAAGCCTCAGCAACACGTTGTCCAGAAACAGGAGTTTGTAACCTCCCAGTCTCTGGGAACGCGTTGCACAGACCTTTCTGCAAGGCCTCCCGAAGATGTTTCATCCTCTGCTCCCTCTGCGATGGCAAGATAAGGTCCGCAACCTTACCCTTGTAACGTGGATCAAGGAGGGTTGCCAGCCAGTATTGGTCCTTCTCCTTGATACCACGAATACGAGGATCCTTACGCAGGCTTTGCAGGATCAGGGAGGCCATGCAGCGTAGGTTTGCTGAGGCATTCGGTCCGGAGTCCTCTGGGTCACTAAGAACGACATGGTCCGCAGCCACCTCCTCCCAGCCACGTACAAGTCCATGTGTTTCTTGGGACTGATCCCTTAAAGACTGCTGCTGATGCTGAGTGCCAGGCTCCACCTCCATACTGACACAATCTTCCTCCTCCTCCTCTTCCTCCTCGTCCTCTTCCTGTGTGATCGGCGGGCACGCAGGAACACTGTCTGGATAAAGGGGGCCTTGAGAGCTAAGGAAGTCCTCCTCTTCCTGCCTCTGTTCTGCCTCAAGTGCCCTGTCCATTATTCCACGCAGCGTGTGCTCCAACAGGTGGACAAGGGGGACAGTGTCACTGATGCATGCACTGTCACTGCTCACCATCCTCGTGGCCTCCTCGAATGGTGACAGGACAGTGCATGCATCCCTGATCATGGCCCACTGGCGTGGGGAAAAAAAACCAAGCTCCCCTGACCCTGTCCTGGTGCCATAGTCGCACAGGTACTCATTGATGGCCCTCTGCTGCGTGTGCAGCCGCTGCAGCATGGCCAACGTTGAGTTCCACCTGGTGGGCATGTCACAGATTAGGCGGTTCTTGGGCAGGTTAAACTCCTTTTGGAGGTCCGTCAGCCGAGCACTGGCATTATATGACCGGCGGAAATGCACACAGACTTTCCTGGCCTGCCTCAGGACATCCTGTAAGCCCGGGTACCTGCCCAAGAACCGCTGCACCACCAAGTTAAGGACGTGAGCCAAACAGGGCACATGGGTCATTTGTCCCTGTCGGAGGGCAGAGAGGAGGTTGGTGCCATTGTCGCAAACCACCATTCCTGCCTTAAGTTGGCGTGGCGTCAACCACCTCTGAACCTGCCCCTGCAGAGCTGACAGAACCTCTGCCCCAGTGTGGCTCCTGTCCCCCAAGCACACCAGCTCAAGCACCGCATGGCATCTTTTGGCCTGCGTACTTGCGTAGCCCCTTGAACGCCTACGGAGCACCGCTGGTTCCGAGGAAGAGGCCATGGAGGAAGAAGAAGAGGAGGGGGTGGAGGAGAGAGGTGTGTCACAATCAGCATTTTGGAGGCGTGGTGGCGGAACAACCTCCAACACTACTGCACCTTGTCCTGCATCCTTCCCAGCTGCCAGCAGAGTCACCCAATGCGCCGTGAAACTTAGGTAACGTCCCTGTCCATGCCTGCTGGACCATGAGTCAGCGGTAATATGCACCTTACCGCTGACCGCCCTGTCCAGCGAGGCATGGACATTGCCTTCCACATGCCGGTAGAGAGCCGGAATCGCCTTCCGTGAGAAAAAGTGGCGTTTGGGTACCTGCCACTGAGGAACCGCACATTCCACAAACTCACGGAAGGGGGCAGAGTCTACCAACTGAAAAGGCAGCAGTTGAAGTGCTAGCAATTTTGCCAAGCTAGCATTCAACCGCTGGGCATGTGGATGGCTGGGAGCAAACTTCTTTCGGCGGTGCAGCAGCTGGGGCAGGGAAATTTGCCTGGTACAATCTGACGTCGGTGTACCAAAAGCAGATTGCCCACAAGTACTTGGCTGTGACACACCTAATTCTACACCTTCATTCCTCTCACTGCAGGTCTCAGAGAGGACTGAAGGTCTAGTGGGGTTGGAAATCTCAGCTGATGAGGAGCAAGGAGAGATCCTCTTTGTTCTTTGGTGTGGGTCTTTTAGATACGTTTGCCAACGAACTGCATGGCAGGTCAACATATGTCTGGTCAAGCATGTGGTACCCAAGCGGGAGATATTTTGGCCACGCGAGATACGCTTGAGACATATGTTGCAAATAGCAGCGGTGCGATCTGATGCACTCGTCTCAAAAAAGGCCCACACCAAAGAACTTTTTGAATAACGCGCAGAGACTGCAGCGCCCTGCACATGTGGAGCTTTGGGGTGTGATGCAGTCAATGTGCTGCCCTTAGGCTGGCCCCTGGAGGGCATCCTGCCTCGTTGGTGATGTGCTGCCGCCTCCTCCTCCTCCTCCTCCTCCTCCTCCTCCTCTCTCCTATCAGGCACCCACGTTGAGTCAGTGACCTCATCATCCCCTCCCTCCTCATCACTGGAGCAAACCTGGCAGTATGCTGCAGCAGGGGGAGCATGACTGCCAGATTGCTGTCCTTCTTGGGCACCCCCTCTGTCCGCGCTCATGTTACTGCCTTCATCGAGCTCAGTATCGTCATCAGAGCCTTCCAAACGCTGGGCATCCTCCTGGAGCATGTACCCAACACTGTGGTCAAACAGTTCGAGGGAATCCTCATGAGGACATGGTGGAGCTAGGGAAGGAGTCACTGATGACATTGAGCTGAGGGAAGAGGCCGCTGCTTTGCCAGACAAAGCACCCTGGGCATGGGTGAGAGAGGATGAGGAGGATGAGGACGGCTTGGTCATCCACTCGACCAAGTCTTCCGCATGTTGCGGCTCAACATGGCCAGCTGCCGAAAAAAAGGCCAAGCGTGTCCCATGGCCACGTGCTGATGAGGATGCACCGTCTCCACGACCAGCACTAGACACAGAGCCTGCTTGCCCTCTCTTATTGGCTTGTGACTGTCTGCCTCTCCTTCTTGGCCTTCCAGACATACTAATGGCCTGTAGCTGCACTAAGCTGGGATAGAACACCTGTAATTTTCTTCAAGTAGCTTTATATACTGTAACCAGACAAGCCTGCCTGTCAGTAGGAAGATAACAGGAACGGATCTAGCTGAACACTGTGAGCAGGATGCACTGTACTAAATGTAAATAGTCTAGCTGCCTGACCGTGGTACTAATAGGATCAAATAGAACACCTGTAATTTTCTTCAGGTAGCTTTATATACTGTAACCAGACAAGCCTGCCTGTCAGTAGGAAGATAACAGGAACGGATCTAGCTGTACACTGTGAGCAGGACGCACTGTACTAAATGTAAATAGTCTAGCTGCCTGACCGTGGTACTAATAGGATCAAATAGAACACCTGTAATTTTCTTCAGGTAGCTTTATATACTGTAACCAGACAAGCCTGCCTGTCAGTAGGAAGATAACAGGAACGGATCTAGCTGAACACTGTGAGCAGGACGCACTGTACTAAATGTAAATAGTCTAGCTGCCTGACCGTGGTACTAATAGGATCAAATAGAACACCTGTAATTTTCTTCAGGTAGCTTTATATACTGTAACCAGACAAGCCTGCCGGTCAGTAGGAATTTAACAGGAACGGATCTAGCTGAACACTGTGAGCAGGACGCACTGCACTAAATGTAAATAGCAGGAACGGATCTAGCTGAACACTGTGAGCAGGACGCACTGCACTAAATGTAAATAGTCTAGAAGATAACAGGAACGGATCTAGCTGAACACTGTGAGCAGGACGCACTGCACTAAATGTAAATAGTCTAGAAGATAACAGGAACGGATCTAGCTGAACACTGTGAGCAGGACGCACTGCACTAAATGTAAATAGCAGGAACGGATCTAGCTGAACACTGTGAGCAGGACGCACTGCACTAAATGTAAATAGTCTAGAAGATAACAGGAACGGATCTAGCTGAACACTGTGAGCAGGACGCACTGCACTAAATGTAAATAGCAGGAACGGCTCTAGCTGAACACTGTGCGCAGGACGCACTGCACTAAATGTAAATAGCAGGAACGGATCTAGCTGAACACTGTGAGCAGGACGCACTGCACTAAATGTAAATAGCAGGAACGGATCTAGCTGAACACTGTGAGCAGGACGCACTGCACTAAATGTAAATAGCAGGAACGGATCTAGCTGAACACTGTGAGCAGGACGCACTGCACTAAATGTAAATAGCAGGAACGGATCTAGCTGAACACTGTGAGCAGGACGCACTGCACTAAATGTAAATTGCAGGAACGGATCTAGCTGAACACTGTGAGCAGGACGCACTGCACTAAATGTAAATAGTCTAGAAGATAACAGGAACGGATCTAGCTGAACACTGTGAGCAGGACGCACTGCACTAAATGTAAATAGCAGGAACGGATCTAGCTGAACACTGTGAGCAGGACGCACTGCACTAAATGTAAATAGCAGGAACGGATCTAGCTGAACACTGTGAGCAGGACGCACTGCACTAAATGTAAATAGCAGGAACGGATCTAGCTGAACACTGTGAGCAGGACGCACTGCACTAAATGTAAATTGCAGGAACGGATCTAGCTGAACACTGTGAGCAGGACGCACTGCACTAAATGTAAATAGTCTAGAAGATAACAGGAACGGATCTAGCTGAACACTGTGAGCAGGACGCACTGCACTAAATGTAAATAGCAGGAACGGATCTAGCTGAACACTGTGAGCAGGACGCACTGCATTAAATGTAAATAGTCTAGATAGAAGATAACAGGAACGGATCTAGCTAAACTGAATACAGTGTATATATATATATGCAACACCTGGGATGCATATATATATACACAATACACTGTAAGTGCAGCTAACTGACTGACTGTTCTGCCTAATCTATCTAACTCAAATCAAATGACACTGTCTCTCTCTCTCTCTATCTCTCAGCACACCGGAACACACACTACACAGGGCCGCCGTGCAAGCGGCCTTATATAGTGTGGGGTGTGTACTAAATCCCCTGAGCCATAATTGGCCAAAGCCACCCTGGCTTTGGCCAATTACAGCTCTCTCTACTGACAGCGCTGTGATTGGCCAAGCATGCGGGTCATAGTGCATGCTTGGCCAATCATCAGCCAGCAATGCACTGCGATGCCGCAGTGAATTATGGGCCGTGACGCGCCACACGAATTTAGCGCGAACGGCCCATAACGTTCGCAATTCGGCGAACGATCGAACAGCCGATGTTCGAGTCGAACATGGGTTCGACTCGAACACGAAGCTCATCCCTAGTGTACAGTATACAGGATGTATAACAGCAGTTTAGTCCGTGACCTAGGGTATCATAGTATACAGTATGCAGAATAAATAACATATATATGATGACAAACAATTTGGTGTGCCCAAAACATGACAGTCTGATGTGTCCTATGGTGCAATAAAGGTCTCGCTTCTGAAAAGATATCATAATGTACGGTGTACAAAATATATGGCAACAGTTTGATCAATGCCCTAGGATATCACAGTATGCAGAATATATGGCAACAGTTTGGGGTCCCCAAAACATGACAGTCTAGTGTGTCCTATAGTACAGTAAGGGTCTCGTTTCTGTAAGGAAGGTCGATAGGCATCGACCAAGCTAGGCTACTGCGTAAGTTGTTAGGTTTGAGGGCCCTCCTTTACTACATGATGTAGAAAGTGGATAGAGATGGATCCACCGGACAAACAGAAACAAAGCCGGACAGACCAGTAGTGGTATCCTCTACATAGAGGGTGGTTATAAGCAAGATGTAGATAACTTGATCTAGAGTCCAAATGTGGATATATAATTGTCTGTAGGGTTATCTTCTCTACTGCTCTCTACCGCCCGATGAAAAACCCTCGAGAAAGGGCTTAAACCAAATGGTTTCATTTAAACCTGGGGGTTGGGTGGCTCTTAGGTTATATATCCACCGGGACTCTAGCTGTAAAAGGGTCTTGTTCCAGTCCCTTCCCCTCGATTCTGGATGTACCCAATCTAAGATAAGAAATTTAATTTTTGGGCATTTGCCATTATGTACTATTAAAGTGTGTCTCCCCAATGGGAGATCGGGATCGCAGGTTTCCATGCTTACTAGATGCCTATATGCCCTCTTCCAGAATTCTGTTTTAGTTTTCCCTATATAAAAGCATGTACATTCACAAAGAAGTAAGTAGATTACCCCGTAGGTCTTGCAATTGGCAAAATGTTTGGGGTGGAAGGGCTGGCCATTTGGAAGAATCAGATTTTTAGTTGTAAGCATGTATTTGCAATATCTGCATTTACCACACATAAATGTTCCCTTATATTTACAGTGTGTTTTATTGGTCCCTGCCTTGAACTCACTGGCTGTGATCTTGTCTCCCAGGGAGGTAGTTCTTTTGAACGTGAAGAGGGGTCTCTGTGGGACCAGTGGTCCTAGTGTTGGATCACACTGTAGCATGTGCCAAAATTTTGTCACAATGTTCCTAACCTGTCTGTGTTGGTTGTTGAATTTGGTAATAATTCTAAGGGTATCGGTATCATTCTTGTCAGGTTTATTTGCTTTTTTGGGGTATAATAGCTCCTCTCTTGGTTGCATCAGGGCTTTTTTGAAGGAGCGTTTCAGTGACGCATGGGAGTATCCCCTCAGTAGTAACCTGTCACGTAGCTTATTTGCCTCTAGTCTGAAGGTGTTATTGTCGGAGCAGTTCCTTTTGACTCTCAGGTACTGACTATATGGGATAGAGTTGAGGAGGGGTTTGGGATGAAAACTACTCGCACGCAGAATGGCATTACTTGCGGTAGATTTCCTGTATAATTTGCTTATGATGTTGCCTTTCTCACCCCTGCATACCTCTACGTCAAGGAATGTAACGCACTGTTTATCAAACGACATAGTGAATTTGAGGTTGAAGTCGTTGCGGTTCATCCTCAGTAGACACTCCCTAAGGAGATCGATCGATCCGTCCCACATGATGAAGAGGTCGTCGATGTACCGGTAGCAACACAATATGTGGTCCGTGTACATCGACAAGCCCTCATCATTAAGGAACATGGCCTCCCACTCCCCCAGGTACAGGTTGGCATACGATGGGGCACAACACGTCCCCATCGCAACCCCCTGCACCTGGAGGTAGTGGGAGCCGTTAAAGGTAAACACATTGTGGCTAAGAATGTGTTCCAATAGTGAAGTAATGAACTCACTGTATGTAGGGTCCAAGTCTCTGGCTGTACGGAGGACATGTTTAATGGCTGCTACACCCTTCTCATGGGGAATGGAACTGTAGAGAGATTCGACATCAATCGTAACAAGTAAAGCATGTTCGGGAATTGTCAGTTTGTCAATAATTTGTAGGAAGTGCACTGTATCTTTAAAGAAGGAGGGGAGAGCCTGGACAAATGGTTTTAGTACTTCGTCTATCAGCTTGCTTGCATTTTCACTAATTGCCCCTATACCGGAGATGATAGGTCTGCCGGGGGGATTTTTTATATCCTTATGGACTTTGGGTAATGAGTAGAAAACCGGTGTACGTGGGAAGTTGTTTCTAATAAATTGCCATAGGGTTTTAGTGATGATAGAGTTAGAATATGCCGTGTCTATCAGTATATAGAAGTCGCGATTATATCTACTGACCAGACTCGCCGGTATAGTGCGATACCACTCTCGGTTGTCCAGCAGTCTGTTACACATCCTAATGTAGTCTTCATTATCGAACACCACAATGTTCCCTCCCTTATCTGCATTTTTAATTGTAATGCTGTCATTTTTTGACAATGATTTGAGTGCTGCCTTTTCATTTGTGGTAAGATTTTCAGGGGATTTGTTGTAAACTCTTATTTTATCTAATTCTTTGCCAACTAGCTTTAGGAATGCCGCAGCGTTCGGGTGAGTACTTGGCGCAGGGCAGAAATCAGACTTCTTTTTAAGTGTAGAGATATTTCCCTTGGGAAGTTCGTTGGGTGTTTCAATAGATTCTAGTATTTGGGATAGATTGATTTCATCTATGAGATCGGTTGGATCATTCTCATCGAGAAGGGACACCAGTTGCTTTAATGCTTGGTGTTCCTGTGGCGTCAAGTTGATGGGTCTTTCCTGCTTGTGGTATAGTTTTTTCAAAATAAGCTTGCGTATAAATAGTTGGAGATCCTTATAGATCTCAAACTTGTCCAGATTTTGATTGGGACAAAAGTTCAGACCTTTTTTCAGGACATTGATTTCATCATGAGAGAGTTCATAGGATGAAAGATTGATAATGTTCAGGTTGTTTAGTTCAGGTTCTTGGTTAGTATCAGGGACAATTAGAGTGCTATTTGAGTGTAGGTATTGGGATTGGATTCTGTGGGTTGTACACCCATCAGAATTTTTTCTAAAAAAGATGGGTCATTGGAAATTGTGTCCAGTGTTGTGACTGTTGATGGGTTGGATTGGGGGTTCATGGGAATATAAACGCAGATTACCAAAAATGTATATAAGCGGTCAGTCAGTTTTCAGTTTGCAGGACATGGGAATATAAACGCAGATTACCAAAAATGTATATAAGCGGTCAGTCAGTTTTCAGTTTGCAGGACATGGGAATATAAACGCAGATTACCAAAAATGTATATAAGCGGTCAGTCAGTTTTCAGTTTGCAGGACATGGGAATATAAACGCAGATTACCAAAAATGTATATAAGCGGTCAGTCAGTTTTCAGTTTGCAGGACATGGTAATATAAACGCAGATTACCAAAAATGTATATAAGCGGTCAGTCAGTTTTCAGTTTGCAGGACATGGGAATATAAACGCAGATTACCAAAAATGTATATAAGCGGTCAGTCGGTTTTCAGTTTGCAGGACATGGGAATATAAACGCAGATTACCTGTGAAGAGAGAAGAAAATGTTCAGATGGATGGAGCAAGAGCAGAAGTGCCACTTATTTTAAGAACGCCACTTCTTTGGAAGAACCCCTGTATGTGCAGCCCCCTGTATGTGCTCCCCCGTAAAAAAAGCCTAGTTATATACTGTGTTGGGTGTGGATGGAATCTGGCAATTAATCAATTAGGAGGGCATATTAGGAACACAGCAAGCAGGGCATAACTTTCACACCACAATCAAACTGCAAGGGGACTAAAAGGCCAAAATTGTAAAGATAAGGAAACCCATAATTTAGGTAAGACTTAATGGCTAAATAAACATTGAAATAATGTGAGCATGGCTACAGATGTAGTTGAGACAGCGGTGACAAACAGATTACCAAAAATGTATATAAGCGGTCAGTCAGTTTTCAGTTTGCAGGACATGGGAATATAAACGCAGATTACCAAAAATGTATATAAGCGGTCAGTCAGTTTTCAGTTTGCAGGACATGGGAATATAAACGCAGATTACCAAAAATGTATATAAGCGGTCAGTCAGTTTTCAGTTTGCAGGACATGGGAATATAAACGCAGATTACCAAAAATGTATATAAGCGGTCAGTCAGTTTTCAGTTTGCAGGACATGGGAATATAAACGCAGATTACCTGTGAAGAAAGAAGAAAATGTTCAGATGGATGGAGCAAGAGCAGAAGTGCCACTTATTTTAAGAACGCCACTTCTTTGGAAGAACCTGTGTATGTGCAGCCCCCTGTATGTGCTCCCCCGTAAAGAAAGCCTTGTTATATACTGTGTTGGGTGTGGATGGAATCTGGCAATTAATCAATTAGGAGGGCATATTAGGAACACAGCAAGCAGGGCATAACTTTCACACCACAATCAAACTGCAAGGGGACTAAAAGGCCAAAATTGTAAAGATAAGGAAACCCATAATTTAGGTAAGACTTAATGGCTAAATAAACATTGAAATAATGTGAGCATGGCTACAGATGTAGTTGAGACAGCGGTGACAAACAGATTACTAAAAATGTATATAAGCGGTCAGTCAGTTTTCAGTTTGCAGGACATGGGAATATAAACGCAGATTACCAAAAATGTATATAAGCGGTCAGTCAGTTTTCAGTTTTCAGTTTGCAGGACATGGGAATATAAACGCAGATTACCAAAAATGTATATAAGCGGTCAGTCAGTTTTCAGTTTGCAGGACATGGGAATATAAACGCAGATTACCAAAAATGTATATAAGCGGTCAGTCAGTTTTCAGTTTGCAGGACATGGTAATATAAACGCAGATTACCAAAAATGTATATAAGCGGTCAGTCAGTTTTCAGTTTGCAGGACATGGGAATATAAACGCAGATTACCAAAAATGTATATAAGCGGTCAGTCGGTTTTCAGTTTGCAGGACATGGGAATATAAACGCAGATTACCTGTGAAGAGAGAAGAAAATGTTCAGATGGATGGAGCAAGAGCAGAAGTGCCACTTATTTTAAGAACGCCACTTCTTTGGAAGAACCCCTGTATGTGCAGCCCCCTGTATGTGCTCCCCCGTAAAAAAAGCCTAGTTATATACTGTGTTGGGTGTGGATGGAATCTGGCAATTAATCAATTAGGAGGGCATATTAGGAACACAGCAAGCAGGGCATAACTTTCACACCACAATCAAACTGCAAGGGGACTAAAAGGCCAAAATTGTAAAGATAAGGAAACCCATAATTTAGGTAAGACTTAATGGCTAAATAAACATTGAAATAATGTGAGCATGGCTACAGATGTAGTTGAGACAGCGGTGACAAACAGATTACCAAAAATGTATATAAGCGGTCAGTCAGTTTTCAGTTTGCAGGACATGGGAATATAAACGCAGATTACCAAAAATGTATATAAGCGGTCAGTCAGTTTTCAGTTTGCAGGACATGGGAATATAAACGCAGATTACCAAAAATGTATATAAGCGGTCAGTCAGTTTTCAGTTTGCAGGACATGGGAATATAAACGCAGATTACCAAAAATGTATATAAGCGGTCAGTCAGTTTTCAGTTTGCAGGACATGGGAATATAAACGCAGATTACCTGTGAAGAAAGAAGAAAATGTTCAGATGGATGGAGCAAGAGCAGAAGTGCCACTTATTTTAAGAACGCCACTTCTTTGGAAGAACCTGTGTATGTGCAGCCCCCTGTATGTGCTCCCCCGTAAAGAAAGCCTTGTTATATACTGTGTTGGGTGTGGATGGAATCTGGCAATTAATCAATTAGGAGGGCATATTAGGAACACAGCAAGCAGGGCATAACTTTCACACCACAATCAAACTGCAAGGGGACTAAAAGGCCAAAATTGTAAAGATAAGGAAACCCATAATTTAGGTAAGACTTAATGGCTAAATAAACATTGAAATAATGTGAGCATGGCTACAGATGTAGTTGAGACAGCGGTGACAAACAGATTACTAAAAATGTATATAAGCGGTCAGTCAGTTTTCAGTTTGCAGGACATGGGAATATAAACGCAGATTACCAAAAATGTATATAAGCGGTCAGTCAGTTTTCAGTTTTCAGTTTGCAGGACATGGGAATATAAACACAGATTACCAAAAATGTATTTAAGCGGTCAGTCAGTTTTCAGTTTGCAGGACATGGGAATATAAACGCAGATTACCAAAAATGTATATAAGCGGTCAGTCAGTTTTCAGTTTGCAGGACATGGGAATATAAACGCAGATTACCAAAAATGTATATAAGCGGTCAGTCAGTTTTCAGTTTGCAGGACATGGGAATATAAACACAGATTACCAAAAATGTATATAAGCGGTCAGTCAGTTTTCAGTTTGCAGGACATGGGAATATAAACGCAGATTACCTGTGAAGAGAGAAGAAAATGTTCAGATGGATGGAGCAAGAGCAGAAGTGCCACTTATTTTAAGAACGCCACTTCTTTGGAAGAACCCCTGTATGTGCAGCCCCCTGTATGTGCTTCCCCGTAAAGAAAGCCTTGTTATATACTGTGTTGGGTGTGGATGGAATCTGGCAATTAATCAATTAGGAGGGCATATTAGGAACACAGCAAGCAGGGCATAACTTTCACACCACAATCAAACTGTAAGGGGACTAAAAGGCCAAAATTGTAAAGATAAGGAAACCCATAATTTAGGTAAGACTTAATGGCTAAATAAACATTGAAATAATGTGAGCATGGCTACAGATGTAGTTGAGACAGCGGTGACAAACAGATTACCAAAAATGTATATAAGCGGTCAGTCAGTTTTCAGTTTTCAGTTTGCAGGACATGGGAATATAAACGCAGATTACCAAAAATGTATATAAGCGGTCAGTCAGTTTTCAGTTTGCAGGACATGGGAATATAAACGCAGATTACCAAAAATGTATATAAGCGGTCAGTCAGTTTTCAGTTTGCAGGACATGGGAATATAAACGCAGATTACCTGTGAAGAGAGAAGAAAATGTTTAGATGGATGGAGCAAGAGCAGAAGTGCCACTTATTTTAAGAACGCCACTTCTTTGGAAGAACCCCTGTATGTGCAGCCCCCTGTTTCACTTTAAGCATTATTAAAATCACTGCTCCTGAAAAAACGGCCATTTTTAAAACTTTTTTTGCATTGATCCTTGTCCCCTGGGGCAGGACCCAGGTCCCCAAACACTTTTTATGACAATACCTTGAATATAAGCCTTTAAAATTAGCACTTTTGATTTCTCCCATAGACTTTTTAAGGGTGTTCCGCGGCATTCAAATTTGCCGCAAACACCCCAAATTGTTCGCTGTTCGGTGAACTTGCGAACAGCCAATGTTCGAGTCGAACATGAGTTCGACTCGAACTCGAAGCTCATCCCTAGTAGTGAGGAGTGAAATCAAAAATTTACACCCTTAGAAATCCTGAATGCAGTGCTTGGTTTTCGGGGCCTCACACGCGGCTAGGCTCCCAAAAAGTCCCACACATGTGGTATCCTCATACTCAGGAGAAGTAGCAGAGTGTATGTTGGCGTGTAATTCCACATATGCCCATGGCATGTTTGAGCAATATATCATTTAGTGACAACTTTGTGCAAAAAAAAAAAAATAGTTTGTTATTTTCCCGCAACTTGTGGTAAAATGTAAAATATTCCATAGACTCAGCATGCCTCTCAGCAAATAGCTTGAGGTGTATACTTTCAAAAATGGGGTCATTTAGGGGGTATGTGCCATCTTGGCATTTTATGGCCTTCAAAAATGTGAAAGGTAGTTAGGAGTGAAATGAAAAATTGACAAACTTAGAAATCCTGAAGGGGGTGCTTGGTTTTCGGGGCCTCACACGCGGCTAGGCTCCCAAAAAGTCCCAAACATGTGGTATCGCCGTACTCAGGAGAAGCAGCAGAATGTATTTTGGGGTATAATTCCACATATGCCCAAGGCATGATTGAACAATATATAATTTAGTGACAACTTTGTGCAAAAAAAATTTGTCATTTTCCCGTAACTTGTGGCAAAATATAAAATATTCCATGGACTCAACATGCCTCTCAGCAAATAGCTTGGTGTGTCTACTCTCCAAAATGGGGTCATGTAGGGGGGCTTGTGCCATCTTGGCATTTTATGGCCTTCAAAACCGTGATAGGTAATGAGGAGTGAAATAAAAAATGTATACCCTTCGAGATCATTAAGGCGGTGCTTGGTTTTCGGGGCTCCATACACGGCTAGGCTCCCAAAAGTACCACACATGTAGTATCCCTGTACTCAGAAGAAGTAGCAAAATGTATTTTGGGGTGTATTTCCACATATGCCCATGGTATATTTGAGCAATATATCATTTAGTGACAACTTTGTGCCAAAAAAAAAGTTTGTCATTTTCCCGCAACTTGTGGCAAAATATAAAATATTCCATGGACTCAGCATGCCTCTCAGCAAATAGCTTGAGGTGTCTACTTTCCAAAATGGGGTCATTTAGGTGGGTATGTGCCATCTTGGCATTTTATGGCCTTCAAAACTGTGATAGGTAATGAGGAGTGAAATCAAAAATCTACACCCTTAGAAATCCTGAAGGCTGTGCTTGGTTTTCGGGGCCTCGCACGTGGCTTGGCTCCTTAACTACTTCCCACCCGGCCAATGTACATAAACGGCTGGGTGGGCGCTCTCTCCTTCTGAGTGGACGTTCAGGAACGTCCCTCAGAAGGAGCGGGATTGCGCGCGTGCGTGCCCACGCAGCGGCGCGATCCCGATGCGCTCGTGTCACCCGGACACAGCGCATCTGGGATCGGCAGGAGGGCTCTGTGATTGGCCCTCCTGATCACATGACGGCCGTGTCCAATCACAGCCGTCATGTGATGTAAACACAGCCGGTTGCTAGGCAATCAGCTCTCCTCTCCTCACACGGAAGTTGTCGCTGAGGAGGAGAGGAGAGGGGATCGCTGCAGCCGGCTGATGATCAGTGAGTATGAGCTGTTTTTTACAGCTTTTTACTCACTGATCACAAACCTAGTGTCAACACACATGTAAATACACACATGTAAAACACACACACATGTCCCCACATAATGTAAAACACACACATGTCCCCACATAATGTAAAACACACATGTCCCCAAAACACATGTCCCCAAATAATAATAAAACTGTCCCCCACATGTCCCACTAAAATCACATGTCCAAATGGTAATCTGCACACATATGTACGTGATCACCTGCACACATCTGTACATGATCATTTGCGTACATATGTCCGTGATCACACAAACCAAATTATTATACACTTAACAGGATTTTTTTTATCAAAAACATGTAGCAGAATACATTTTGGCTTAAATTTATGACAAAATTCGATTTTACTGGATTTCTTTTAAAACAGAAAAAAGAAAATATTGTTTTTTTTCCAAATTTCCACTATTTTTGCGCTTATATCGCAAAAAAAAATGGAGTCGTGAATAAATACCACCAAAAGAAAGCTCTATTTGTGCGAACAAAATGATAAAAATTTAATTTGGGTACAGCGTAGCATGACTGAGTAATTGTCATTAAAAGTGCAAGAGCGCTGAAAGCTGAAAATTGGTCTGGGAAGGAAGGGGGCGAAAGTGCTTAGTATTGAGGTGGTTAAAAGTCCCACACATGTGGTATCTCCGTACACAGGAGAAGCAGCAGAATGTATTTTGGGGTGTAATTCCCCATATGTCCATGGCATGTTTGAGCAATATAACATTTAGTGACAACTTTGTACAAAAAAAGTTTGTCATTTTTCAGCAACTTGTGGCAAAATATAAAATATTCCATGGATTCAGCATGCCTCTCAGCAAATAGCTTGCGGTGTATATTTTCCAAAATGGGGTCAGTTGGGGGGGGTTGTACCATCTTGGCATTTTATGGCCTTCGAAACCGTGAAAGTTACTGAAGAGTGAAATCAAAAATTTACACCTTTAGAAATCCTGAAGGCGGTGCTTGGTTTTCGGGGCCTCGCACGTGGCTAGGCTCACAAAAAGTCCCACACATGTGGTATCCCTGTACTCAGGAAAAGCATCAGAATGCATTTTGGGGTGTAATTCCACATATGCCCTTGGCATATTTGAGCAATATATTATTTAGTGACAACTTTGTACAAAAAAAAAAGTTTATCATTTTCCCACAACTTGTGGCAAAATATAAAATATTCCATGGACTCAGCATGCCTCTCAGCAAATAGCTTGGGGTGTCTACTTTCCAAAATTGGGTCATTTAGGGGGGTTTGTGCCATCTTGGCATTTTATGGCCTTCAAAACTTTGATAGGTAGTGAGGAGTGAAATCAAAAATTTACGCCCTTAGAAATCCTGAATGCAGTGCTTGGATTTCGGGGTCCCGTACCCTAGACATGTGCACACTGAAATATTTTGTTTCGGAATTTCATTTTCGTCCGAAAAATAAATTTATTTAGTTACTCACGAAATTTGTTATTATCTATTGCGTTTTTTGTTAAAAATTGCATTCGTCTGAAAATCCAAATTAATTAAGGTCAAATATGTCTTTAAAGGCTTATGGTGTCTGTCGAATGTTCAAAGAAGATTCGACGGAGCAGCTAAACTTTATGTGTTCATTTCCGGTTGAATTTTCCGCCTACAAGCTAGCTGTAGTAGAATTCTAATGTTGTATGACTAGTAAAAATTATATTTATTAATTATTTTACTAGTCAACCAACATTAGAATTTTTCTATAAAATATGAATAAAAACCAAGCGCTGATGTGGACAGATATGTGTGATATAAATAAATTGTGCTTAAAAATATATATATACCAATATAGTTAGTGCTATGAAAAAATCAGTTAATTAAAGCTGCTATCAATATAGGGTGATCAGATAACCAAACAAATAGTACTAAGTATAAAATTGATGCGCTTTAAATAAATAGTGCACAATATGCTGCTGCGACTAAGCTTAAATCCAGGAATAAAAAATGCATACATGTGAATAAAATAAATTAATAATTATGGTGCTAATACATGTGTTAAAATTGCCAAAATAAATCTTCAAATTGGTGATGTGACGGTGAGTATAAATAAAATAATAATGACACTCTGAGTACAATGTCCAGGCAGAGATAAATAGTGGGAGAAAGTAAAAAAAAAAAAAAAAAAATTTTAAACAGTTCCTTCCCTTAATCCAGATTGATTGACTCACTGGGTTAGATCGTTTGTACCAGGATATTTAGTTTTTCTTGCATCCCACTTCAGCAATTACACTGCTGGTGATTCGGCTCTCAGGATAAAGGTTTTATGCAAAGCAAACAAAACAAAAAAAATAGATCATTGTGCAGTGAACTTACTAGATAGTACATAAGCAAAACAGGGACAAGAGATACACTCACACACTCCCGGTCTATTAGAAGCAAAATAAGCAGATTGCAGTCAGCCGCTGTGGACGAGGTTTCCCATAGAGAAACAGCTGCTGTTAACCTTCAGGTGTATTGCAGCACTGAACGTCCTAAGCTCCTCCCACGCGTTACATCACTGACACGTGACTTTTTCAAGGATAAACCCAGGAAGCCACGGCCTCTGTATTTAAGTCCTATGGCATTGTGGTTACCATGGAGACAGCGCTGTGTACATTGGATCATCATACTGCTTTCTGCTACTAATGATATGTAAATATTTTGGCTTAAGCCTTATTTAATTGTTTTACAAATTATTAAAAGGGGAACATATATTTATAAATACAGGTTTGCAAACAAATATAGAACACTTCCAGATAAAGAATAAGAACATAAAAATGGACCTAATTAGTGTGGTCACGAAACTCCCTCCAGTGGTAAATAGTGTTACTACACATTCAATGTTAACACCTCAGATCGCATGTCATTACATACTGCGATAGATAGCAAAATCACTAATATGTATGTGTACTTCCGCAAGTAAAATACCAATTGATCCATATTGTGTAGTTACTAGCAACATATTGGATAGGCCCATATTACACTCACATCCACTAGTGAAAATTATATAAAAAATATAAAAAAATTAAAATAAAAGATTAAGGTTACATTGTTGCACCACTAGTTCGCCATTGCAACAATGTTTCAAAAAAATTTATATTGAAAAATTAAATTAGAATACTAAATAAATTGATATACATAATGAACTAGATGCACAACCCAAATATTTGATACTATACACTTTTTTACAGTAAAATCAAATATCTGCTTATTTTGCTTCTAATAGACCGGGAGTGTGTGAGTGTTTCTCTTGTCCCTGTTTAGCTTATGTACTATCTAGTAAGTTCACTGCACAATGATCTATTTTTTTTGTTTTGTTTGCTTTGCATAAAACCTTTATCCTGAGAGCCGAATCACCAGCAGTGTAATTGCTGAAGTGGGATGCAAGAAAAACTAAATATCCTGGTACAAACGATCTAACCCAGTGAGTCAATCAATCTGGATTAAGGGAAGGAACTGTTTAAAATTTTTTTTTTTTTTTTTTTTTACTTTCTCCCACTATTTATCTCTGCCTGGACATTGTACTCAGAGTGTCATTATTATTTTATTTATACTCACCGTCACATCACCAATTTGAAGATTTATTTTGGCAATTTTAACACATGTATTAGCACCATAATTATTAATTTATTTTATTCACATGTATGCATTTTTTATTCCTGGATTTAAGCTTAGTCGCAGCAGCATATTGTGCACTATTTATTTAAAGCGCATCAATTTTATACTTAGTAGAATTTTTCTATAGCCTATGAGCAGATGCATTTGACCGGAAATGTACGATTGCAGCGTCGTACAGTTTAGCTGCTCAGTCGAATCTTAGAACTTTCGACAGACACCATAAGCCAAAGATTCGACGTTTGCATGTTTTTTGTTGCTTTGTCGAATCTTCGTCGTTCATATTGAATGGTCTACTCTACCCTAACAGTCAGCCAACTTTCACATTTGTTTCTCAATCTCCAAGTGCAATGGCGGGCGCGGAATCCGACTTTGTGTCAGATATTGATATGGCATTATAATATAGAATCTATAATAATAAATCCCCCCCACAACACGGGCAGCCTCTGAGGCTATCACAACACTAGCAACACTAGTATCACTATCAAGTTCACAACACTAACACAATAGCAGCAGGTAATTATGAAAAAGTTAAGTTGAACTGTAGCTTACTTCACTGTTGTTCTGCTGCTGTGCTTATGCTTAATTGCTAAATAATTCAGGTTCTCTGACAAACGAACCAGCTAAGATTGACTGTCTTCTGAAATGATTCAGTGTGTGTGTCTCTCTCTGCTAGCAAATTGTAAGTGAATGTAAGTTGGCTGTATGTGTGTCCTTAGTTCTAGCTATTTTACTGCCCCTCCTATTTGGTTACAATCGGCCAATAACATTCATCATCATCATTATTTTTATTTTACTTCCCTCACTCAATTCCAGCGGCAATCTTTTCTCTCTATGTCGATTATTTTCTCTCTATGTCAAATCTTTCCTCTCTAAGTCGAATCTTTTCTCTCTATGTAGAGTAATCCTGGACTAATAGAGTTAAGGTTAGGTACATTAGACCACAGGTTCGATAGACACGGATTGTTATTGTCAACGTCATGTTGAATCTCCTATCTATATCGAACTGTTGTCACAACGAAAATGAAAATAAAGCATTTGTTTGTCGGATCTTTCGGTTTTCGTATTTTGCACTTTCGTTATCGTTTTTTAAAATGATAACAAAACTACCTGAAATTCGGACGAAATTGCATTCGGACGAAAACAAATGCACATGTCTACCGTACGCGGCTAGGCTCCCAAAAAGTCCCACACATGTGGTATCCCCATACTCAGGAGAAGCAGCAGAATGTATTTTATGGTGTAATTCCACATATGCCCATGGCATGTTTGAGCAATATATCATTTAGTGACAACTTTGTGCAAAAAATAAAAAAGGCAGTGCTTGGTTTTCGGGGCTCCGTACATGGCTAGGCTCCCAAAAGTCCCACACATGTGGTATCCCTGTTCTCAGGAGAAGCAGCAGATTTTATTTTGGGGTGTAATTCCACGAATGCCCATGGCATGTTTGAGCAATATATCATTTAGTGACAACTTTGTACAAAAAAAAAAAGTTTGTCATTTACCGTTAAATTGTGGCAAAATATAAAATATTCCATGGACTCAGCATGCATCTCAGCAAATAGCTTGGGGTGTCTACTTTCCAAAATGGGGTCATTTAGGGGGGTTTGTGCCATCTTGGAATTTTATGGCCTTCAAAACTGTGATAGGTAGTGAGGAGTGAAATCAAAAATGTATGCCCTTAGAAATCCTGAAGGCGGCGCTTGGTTTTCGGGGCCCCTACGCGGCTAGGCTCACAAAAGTCCCACACATGTATCCCCGTACTCAGGAGAAGCAGCAGAATGTATTCTGGGGTGTAATTCCACATATGCCCATGGCATGTTTGAGCAATATATCATTTAGTGACAACTTTGTGCAGTTTGTAATTTTCCCCTCAACTTGTGGCAAAATATAAAATATTCCATGGACTCAACATGCCTCTCAGCAAATAGCGTCGGGTGTCTACTTTCTAAAATAGGGTCATTTGGGGGGATCGTGCCATCTTGGCATTGTATGGCCTTCAAAACTGTGATAGGTAGTGAGGAGTGAAATGAAAAATTTACGCCCTTAGAAATCCTAAAGGCGGTGCTTCAGGTGCTTCAGGATGTCCCCATCAACATGGCCTGGTACAGTTCAGTGGGGGGTGATCTCTTGTCCTCCCCTCTTTTCCTGCAGCCTGCTAGGTTGCGTGCTCGGATAAGAGTCTGGTGTGGAATTTTGGGGGAACCCCACGCCATTTTTTTTTACTTTGGTGCGGAGTTCTACTTAATATCCATACCAGACCTGAAGGGCCTGGTAATGGAAATTTGGGGGACCCCCACACATTTTTAAAAAATTTTTCAATGGCTTTCAATGACTTTTATGTGTATTGTTGGGACCAACAATTCATTAATAGCCGGCGCTAGTGCTAGTACATTTAAATGACTTTTTTTCCTTTAGAAATGTCATTTTGCTCTCGGACTGTTATAAACACGGGAAACATGCGCTACTTTACAGGCATACTATAGACACCCCCCCGGTACGAAATTTAAAGGAATATTTCACTTTTATTGTTTCACTTTAATCATCTTAAAAATCACTGCTCCCTTTTTAAAACTTTTTTTGCATTGATACATGTCCCCTGGGGCAGGACCTAGGTCCCCAAACACTTTTTATGACAATAACTTGCATATTAACCTTTAAAATTTGCACTTTAGATTTCTCCCATAGGATTTTAAAGGGTGTTCTGCGGCTTTTCGAATTTGCCGTGAACACCCCAAATTGTTCGCTGTTCGGCGAATGGGCGAACAGCCAATGTTCGAGTCGAACTCATGTTCAACTCAAACAGATTGCCCGTCCCTACTGAGGAGTGAAATTAAAAATTTACACCCTTCGAAATCCTAAAGGCGGTGCTTGGTTTTTGGGTCCCCGTACGCGGCTAGGTTCCCAAAAAGTCCCACAAATGTGGTATCCCCGTACTCAGGAGAAGCAGCTAAATGTGTATTGGGGTGCAATTCCACATATAACCATGGCATGTGTGAGCAATATATCATTTAGTGACTTTTTGTAAAACATTTTTTTTTGTCATTATTCAATCACTTGGGACAAAAAAAATGAATATTCAATGGGCTTAACATGCCTCTCAGCAATTTCCTTGGGGTGTCTACTTTCCAAAATGGGGTGTTTTGGGGGGGTTGTACTGCCCTGCCATTTTAGCACCTCAAGACATGAGGTAGGCAGTCATAAACTAAAAGTTGTGTAAATTCCAGAAAATGTACCCTAGTTTGTAGACGCTATAACTTTTGCGCAAACCAATAAATATACGCTTATTGACTTTTTTTACCAAAGACATGTGACTGAATACATTTTGGCCTAAATGTATGACTAAAATTGAGTTTATTGGATTTTTCTTATAACAAAAAGTAGAAAATATCTTTTTTTTTCAAAATTTTTGGTCTTTTTCATTAAAAAAAAAAAAAATCGCAGAGGCAATCAAATACCATCAAAAGAAAGCTCTATTTGTGGGAAAAAAAGGATGTTTGGGTACAACATGGCATGACCACGCAATTACCAGTTAAAGCAGCGCAGTGCCAAATTGTAAAAACTCCTCTGGTCTTTAGGCGGCCAAATGGTCCGGGGCTTAAGTGGTTAAGGTTACTGACTCCCACGCAGCACATGACAGTTACCTCCTCGGATTATACTTCCAATAGATGCTGTCCATTGTCCTGCATCACCTATATATATATATATATATATACACATACATACACCTACAACATACGAGTCAGATCACTCCAGTGGCAGCCCCTTGATATGTGGTATGTGATATAACAAATAAAGATAATTAAGTGCAGCGCTAAAAAATAATCATGAATTCCAAATATACATATAAATATAGAGTGCAACAGTAGTTGAAATAATCCAAAAGAAAATTATCACAAAAGAAAAAATATCCAGAAAAAAATGTGATTTGCAAATGAAAAAAAAATTTTAAATGCCAAAAACAACCACAAGATGGCAGTAAAGTGCAGAGACAAGGCTTATATAGGAAGTTCATGAGAGGAGCAAGGAGTTCAAGGTTCAACAGCAATCAAAACACAAGGTAGGGTTGTCCAATGGATCAGATAGGATTGTCCAATAGACCAGGCAGGGGGCTGTCCAATATCCCAGATAGCTCAGTGGGATGAGTCAACGCCAGACACTGAAGAGGTCTCAGGTTCGAGCCCAGGTCCTGATAGTGCTTCCCTCCTCTCTGGATGTCTTAGGGCTGTGTTTGTGAGGAAACCACTGGTGGAATTCTCTTGTTAATCTAGGGGTATGAACGTTTTCCTCAGGCTCCCAAGAAATTTCTTCTGGCCCATATCCTTCCCATTGGACCAGATATTGTAGCTTGTTTCTAAAGATCCTGGAATCGAGAATTTTCTCCACCACAAATTCTACTTCACCCTGTACCTCAACAGGTGGAGGAGGTGGAAGAATTCTTCTAGAAAAGGGATTTTCATTAAATGGTTTAAGTAGTGATATGTGAAAAACAGGATGAATTTTCATACTATCAGGAAGTTTTAAGTAAAAGGTAACCGGATTGATTTGAGCAGAAATCTTTTTTTCCATAAAGATTTTATTAAATATAAAGATGTATACATACAAAGCCAACACAGAAACATATGTTAGAATAAGATCAGGACATTACATTAGTACCTTTTGACAAATACAGGTAGAAGATGTAACTTGGAGAGGAAAGTCCAGGAACCAAATGGGTAAACCCATACATTAGCGTCTGTGGGCAGAGGGTCCCGTTATCAAATTTCACCTCCCCCCTGTTTCCCCCCCTGACCCCATCAGGGAGAGGAAAGGCAGCATTAGGTCATTCCTGGATCTAAACTAAAACATGAAATGACTTGTTAAGGCTTATGAGGTACTATAATCGGGATATCTAATAGTGGATAAAGGTGTCCAAATTCAACAGGTTCAATAAGTGGGCTTAGAGTACAAAATTGGAGTCAAGAACTCCCAGAGTATGAAAAGAAATGAAGCTGAGAAGAGAAAAGGAGAAAGGAAATAGTAAAAAGAGGAGAAAGAAAAGAAAGGATCAAGAGACAGAGGGGGTGGGAGGACAGGGGTATGAATAGGGATACAGGGAGAGGGGAGGGATGCCAAGATTCTGCACCCCTCCCCCGCCTGTCCACCAGCCTGCTGAATGTAGCCTGTGACTCAGTATAGAAGTCAAGAAGTCACCTTAATGGGTGTACTGATGATATTTATCAGTGGTTGTAAAATGAATCCAGCAAGCCCATGTACTTGGGAATTTGTGCATTCTATCTTGTGAAATATGGATCAACTCCTCCATTTCTTTTATTATGGTGAGTCTCGCAAACCACTCCCTGATCGTTGGAGTACATGTGGAACGCCAATGTTTGGGGATGCATAGTCTAGCTGCATTGACCATATGCATAGCTAAAGATTTATGATATTCTCTTTTGGAAAGAGAGGTGTGATGTAGCAGGAATTGGGCTGGAGTGAAGTCAAGAGTAAACATAGTAATATGTGTGATGAGGTCATGGACTTCTTTCCAAAAGGGCTGAAGCTTCTCGCAAGCCCATCACACATGGAGCATAGTACCCACTGCAGTCCCACAGTGCCAGCAGGTGTCGGGGATGTCCGCAGAGAATTTGTGGAGGCGTGAGGGTGTTCTATACCATCTAGTAATTACCTTATAGCAATTTTCCTGTATTGCCACATTTAGCGAGCCCTTATGAGCATAGTCATGAATTGTGTTCCAGTCATCTGTTGTGAGATGTGTTTGTAAGTCTCTACTCAAGACTCTTGTGAGGGCACTGGGATTTGGGCTAGGTTCTCTGAGAGGAGATTGTATATAAGAGAGATCAAGTGTCTTTGCGGGGATCTACGATGGCAAAGGGACTCAAAGGGCATGAGGGGTCTCAACCAGCATGATTGATGAGCCTGGGTTTCTAGAAATTGTCAAATTTGCCTGTAGGTCCTAAAGGGAACAAAGCCCTCTTAGTAGTCGTTCTGATTTTGTCTAAGGGGGTGGGTTTTCCTTCTGAGTAAAACTGAAGGGCTAACACATCCTCAAAAGGCCAGTCTTGTTGCAGGAAATTATCTGAGTCACCTGGAGGGAAGTCGGAATTCCCTTGTAGTGTAGTTAAAGGACCCGGAATAGAGGTCAAAGTTCCTCCTCGTATAGCCTTACTAAATGCTAAAAAGGAGGGGAGGATGAGCGGGTGGGACCGTAGAGACTGTGGCCAGCTTTTTTGAGGTAGCCAAGGGAGAAGACTTAAGGGTCGAGATGAAAAATCTTTTTCAAGGGATACCCACGCCTTTTTAAAGGAGTGGATATTCCAGTCAGCAATCCTTGTGAGATGGCAGGCAGTATAATAATTATATAAGTCAGGCAAACCGATACCCCCTCTAGACTTGGGTAAAATGAGGCGTGAAAACTTGATGCGTGGTGCGGAGTATCTCCATAGGAATGAAGAGCAAGCCTTACGGTAGGTAGAGAAAAAGCTTGGTGGTAAGAGAATCGGGACCGCTTGTATCAAATATAATAAGCGTGGTAGGATATCATCTTAATCAGGGCAGAACGTCCAAACCAGGAAACATTTAAGCCCATCCACTCCCTGAGATTGTTTTGTGCTTTTAGGAGTACAGTGTGGTGGTTCATGGGGTAGAGTTCTGATAGAATAGCGGGAATTTTGATGCCGAGGTAGGTGATCGCTTTCTTCTACCAGTGGAAAGGGAAAGACTCCTGGCAGTGAGCTACTTCCTGGGCAGGTAAGATGATATTAAGGGCATGTGATTTGGTGTAGTTAATTTTAAGGTTTGAAATTTTACCGAAAAGTGATAGGTCCTTGAGGAGATTTGGTGAGGAAGTTCGAGGTGATCTTAGAGAGAGTAAAATGTCGTCAGTGAAAGCCGCAACCTTGAACTCTCACTTCCCCACTATCACCCCCTGGATATCAGGGTTGAACCGAATCTTATTAACCACTTGCCGACCACCGCACGACTATATACGTCGACAGAGCGGCACGGGCAGGCAAAAGGACGTGTATGTACGTCCTTGCCTGCCCGCGGGTGGGGGGTCCGATCGGACCCCCCCCGGTGCCTGCGGCGGTCGGCAAATCTCCCCCGGCGATCGGAGGTGAGGGGGGGGCCATCCATTCGTGGCCCCCCCCTCGCGATCGCTCTCAGCCAATGGGATCATTTCCCTGCCTCTGTATTGTACACAGAGGCAGAGGAAATGATGTCATCTCTCCTCGGCTCGGTATTTTCCGTTCCGGGCCGAGGAGAGAAGACTGCAATGTAAGTGCACCAACACACTACACACAGTAGAACATGCCAGGCACACTAAACACCCCGATCCCCCCCCCGATCGCCCCCCGATCCCCCCCAATCACCCCCCCCCCTGTCACAAACTGACACCAAGCAGGTTTTTTTTTTTTTTTTTTTGATTACTGTATTGGTGTCAGTTTGTGACAGTTACAGTGTCAGGGCAGTGAGTGTTAGGCCCCCTGTAGGTCTAGGGTACCCCCCTAACCCCCCCTAATAAAGTTTTAACCCCTTGATCACCCCCTGTCACCAGTGTCGCTAAGCGATCATTTTTCTGATTGCTGTATTAGTGTCGCTGGTGACGCTAGTTAGGGACGTAAATATTTAGGTTCTCCGTCAGAGTTTTATAGCGACAGGGACCCCCATATACTATCTAATAAATGTTTTAACCCCTTGATTGCCCCCTAGTTAACCCTTTCACCACTGATCACTGTATAACCGTTACGGGTGACGCTGGTTAGTTTGTTTATTTTTTATAATGTCAGGGCACCCGCCGTTTATTACCGAATAAAGATTTAGCCCCCTGATCGCCCGGCGGTGATATGCGTCGCCCCAGGCAGCGCCAGATAAGCGCCAGTACCGCTAACACCCACGCACGCACCGTACACCTCCCTTAGTGGTATAGTATCTGATCGGATCAATATCTGATCCGATCAGATCTATACTAGCGTCCCCAGCAGTTTAGGGTTCCCAAAAACACAGTGTTAGCGGGATCAGCCCAGATACCTGCTAGCACCTGCGTTTTGCCCCTCCGCCCAGCTCGGCCCAGCCCACCCAAGTGCAGTATCGATCGATCACTGTCACTTACAAAACACTAAACGCATAACTGCAGCGTTCGCAGAGTCAGGCCTGATCCCTGCGATCGCTAACAGTTTTTTTGGTAGCATTTTGGTGAAATGGCAAGCACCAGCCCCAGGCAGCGTCAGGTTAGTGCCAGTACCGCTAACACCCACGCACGCACCGTACACCTCCCTTAGTGGTATAGTATCTGAACGCATCAATATCTGATCCGATCAGATCTATACTAGCGTCCCCAGCAGTTTAGGGTTCCCAAAAACGCAGTGTTAGCGGGATCAACCCAGATACCTGCTAGCAACTGCGTTTTACCCCTCCGCCCGGCCCAGCCCAGCCCACCCAAGTGCAGTATCGATCGATCACTGTCACTTACAAAACACTAAACGCATAACTGCAGCGTTCGCAGAGTCAGGCCTGATCCCTGCGATCGCTAACAGTTTTTTTTGTAGCGTTTTGGTGAACTGGCAAGCACCAGCCCCAGGCAGCGTCAGGTTAGTGCCAGTAGCGCTAACACCCACGCACGCACTGTACACCTCCCTTAGTGGTATAGTATCTGAACTGATCAATATCTGATCCGATCAGATCTATACTGGCGTCCCCAGCAGTTTAGGGTTCCCAAAAACGCAGTGTTAGCGGGATCAGCCCAGATACCTGCTAGCACCTGCGTTTTGCCCCTCCGCCCGGCCCAGCCCAGCCCACCCAAGTGCAGTATCGATCGATCACTGTCACTTACAAAACACTAAATGCATAACTGCAGCGTTCGCAGAGTCAGGCCTGATCCCTGCGATCGTTAACAGTTTTTTTGGTAGCGTTTTGGTGAACTGGCAAGCGCCAGTGGCCTAGTACACCCCGGTCGTAGTCAAACCAGCACTGCAGTAACACTTGGTGACGTGGCGAGTCCCATAAGTGCAGTTCAAGCTGGTGAGGTGGCAAGCACAAATAGTGTCCCGCTGCCACCAAGAAGACAAACACAGGCCCGTCATGCCCATAGTGCCCTTCCTGGTGCATTCGCCAATCCTAATTGGGAACCCACCACTTCTGCAGCGCCCGTACTTCCCCCATTCACATCCCCAACCAAATGCAGTCGGCTGCATGAGAGGCATTTTTATGTCCTCCCGAGTACCCCTACCCAACGAACCCCCCCAAAAAAGATGTTGTGTCTGCAGCAAGCGCGGATATAGGCGTGACACCCACTATTATTGTCCCTCCTGTCCTGACAATCCTGGTCTTTGCATTGGTGAATGTTTTGAACGCTACCATTCACTAGCTGAGTATTAGCGTAGGGTACAGCATTCCACAGACTAGGCACACTTTCACAGGGTCTCCCAAGATGCCATCGCATTTTGAGAGACCCGAACCTGGAACCGGTTACAGTTATAAAAGTTACAGTTACAAAAAAAGTGTAAAAAAAAAAAAAAAAAAAACACAAACAAAAATATAAAATAAAAAATAATAGTTGTCGTTTTATTGTTCTCTCTCTCTTTATTCTCTCTCTATTGTTCTGCTCTTTTTTACTGTATTCTATTCTGCAATGTTTTATTGTTATTATGTTTTATCATGTTTGTTTTTCAGGTATGTAATTATTTATACTTTACCGTTTACTGTGCTTTATTGTTAACCATTTTTTTGTCTTCAGGTACAGCATTCACGACTTTGAGTGGTTATACCAGAATGATGCTTGCAGGTTTAGGTATCATCTTGGTATCATTCTTTTCAGCCAGCGGTCGGCTTTCATGTAGAAGCAATCCTAGCGGCTAATTAGCCTCTAGACTGCTTTTACAAGCAGTGGGAGAGAATGCCCCCCCACCGTCTTCCGTGTTTTTCTCTGGCTCTCCTGTCTCAACAGGGAACCTGAGAATGCAGCCGGTGATTCAGCCAGCTGACCATAGAGCTGATCAGAGACCAGAGTGGCTCCAAACATCTCTATGGCCTAAGAAACCGGAAGCTACGAGCATTTTATGACTTAGATTTCGCCGGATGTAAATAGCGCCATTGGGAAATTGGGAAAGCATTTTATCATACCTATCTTGGTGTGGTCAGATGCTTTGAGGGCAGAGGAGAAATCTAGGGTCTAATAGACCCCAATTTTTTCAAAAAAGAGTACCTGTCACTACCTATTGCTATCATAGGGGATATTTACATTCCCTGAGATAACAATAAAAATGATTAAAAAAAAAAAAAAATGAAAGGAACAGTTTTAAAATAAGATAAAAAAGCAAAAAAATAATAAAGAAAAAAAAAAAAAAAAAAAAAAAAAAAAAAGCTCCCCTGTCCCCCCTGCTCTCGCGCTAAGGCGAACGCAAGCGTCGGTCTGGCATCAAATGTAAACAGCAATTGCACCATGCATGTGAGGTATCACCGCGACGGTCAGATCGAGGGCAGTAATTTTAGCAGTAGACCTCCTCTGTAAATCTAAAGTGGTAACCTGTAAAGGCTTTTAAAGGCTTTTAAAAATGTATTTATTTTGTTGTCACTGCACGTTTGTGCGCAATTGTAAAGCATGTCATGTTTGGTATCCATGTACTTGGCCTAAGATCATCTTTTTTATTTCATCAAACATTTGGGCAATATAGTGTGTTTTAGTGCATTAAAATGTAAAAAAGTGTGTTTTTTCCCCAAAAAATGCGTTTGAAAAATCGCTGCGCAAATACTGTGTGAAAAAAAAAAATTAAACACCCACCATTTTAATCTGTAGGGCATTTGCTTTTAAAAAATATATAATGTGTGGGGGTTCAAAGTAATTTTCTTGCAAAAAAAAATAATTTTTTCATGTAATCAAAAAGTGTCAGAAAGGGCTTTGTCTTCAAGTGGTTAGAAGAGTGGATGATGTGTGACATAAGCTTCTAAATGTTGTGCATAAAATGCCAGGACAGTTCAAAACCCCCCCAAATGACCCCATTTTGGAAAGTAGACACCCCAAGCTATTTGCTGAGAGGCATGTCGAGTCCATGGAATATTTTATATTGTGACACAAGTTGCGGGAAAGAGACAAATTATTATTTTTTTTTTTTTTTTTTGCACAAAGTTGTCACTAAATGATATATTGCTCAAACATGCAATGGGAATATGTGAAATTACACCCCAAAATACATTCTGTTGCTTCTCCTGAGTACGGGGATACCACATGTGTGAGACTTTTTGGGAGCCTAGCCACGTATGGGACCCCGAAAACCAATCACCGCCTTCAGGCTTTCTAAGGGCGTAAATTTTTGATTTCACTCTTCACTGCCTATCACAGTCTCGGAGGCCATGGAATGCCCAGGTGGCACAAACCCCCCCCAAATGACCCCATTTTGGAAAGTAGACACCCCAAGCTATTTGCTGAGAGGTATAGTGAGTATTTTGCAGACCTCACTTTTTGTCACAAAGTTTTGAAAATTAAAAAAAGAAAAAAAAAATTTTTTTTTTTGTCTTTCTTCATTTTCAAAAACAAATGAGAGCTGCAAAATACTCACCATGCCTCTCAGCAAATAGCTTGGGGTGTCTACTTTCCAAAATGGGGTCATTTGGGGGGGGTTTGTGCCACCTGGGCATTCCATGGCCTCCGAAACTGTGATAGGCAGTGAAGAGTGAAATCAAAAATGTACACCCTTAGAAATCCTGAAGGCGGTGATTGGTTTTCGGGGTCCCGTACGCGGCTAGGCTCCTAAAAAGTCCCACACATGTGGTATCCCCGTACTCAAGAGAAGCAGCAGAATGTATTTTGGGGTGCAATTCCACATATGCCCATGACCTGTGTGAGCAATATATCATTTAGTGACAACTTTGTGCAAAAAAAAAAAAAATAAATTGTCACTTTCCCGCAACTTGTGTCAAAATATAAAATATTCCATGGACTCAACATGCCTCTCAGCAAATAGCTTGGGGTGTCTACTTTCCAAAATGGGGTCATTTGGGGGGGGTTTGTGCCATCTGGGCATTTTATGGCCTTCAAAACTGTGATAGGTAGTGAGGAGTAAAATCAAAAATGTACGCCCTTAGAAATCCTGAAGGCAGTGATTGGTTTTCGGGGCCCCGTATGCGGCTAGGCTCCCAAAAAGTCCCACACATGTGGTATCCCCATACTCAGGAGAAGCAGCTAAATGTATTTTGGGGTGCAATTCCACATATGCCCATGGCCTGTGTGAGCAATATATCATTTAGTGACAACTTTTTGTAATTTTTTTTTTTTTTTTTTTCATTATTCAATCACTTGGGACAAAAAAAATGAATATTCAATGGGCTCAACATGCCTCTCAGCAATTTCCTTGGGGTGTCTACTTTCCAAAATGGGGTCATTTGTGGGGGTTTTGTACTGCCCTGTCATTTTAGCACCTCAAGAAATGACATAGGCAGTCATAAATTAAAGACTGTGTAAATTCCAGAAAATGTACCCTAGTTTGTAGGCGCTATAACTTTTGCGCAAACCAATAAATATACACTTATTGACATTTTTTTTACCAAAGACATGTGGCCAAATACATTTTGGCCTAAATGTATGACTAAAATTGAGTTTATTGGATTTTTTTTAGAACAAAAAGTAGAAAATATCATTTTTTTTCAAAATTTTCGGTCTTTTTCCGTGTATAGCGCAAAAAATAAAAACGGCAGAGGTGATCAAATACCATCAAAAGAAAGCTCTATTTGTGGGAAGAAAAGGACGCAAATTTCGTTTGGTTACAGCATTGCATGACCGCGCAATTAGCAGTTAAAGCGACGCAGTGCCAAATTGTAAAAAGTGCTCTGGTCAGGAAGGGGGTAAATCCTTCCGGGGCTGAAGTGGTTAAGGAGTGGTTCCAGGGTCAGTATATATATTAAAGGTGAGAGTGGGCATCCTTGGCGCGTGCCATTGCTTATAGGGAAGGCGTCCGACAGGTGGCCATTGACTTTTACAGCTGCAGAGGGGCCAGAGTATAAGACCATAATAGATGAAAGCATGCGACTCTCCAAATCAATGGCCCAAAGAGTTTCTCGCATGTAGTCCCAGGCCACCCTGTCGAATGCCTTCTCAGCAAGTGAAAGAAAGAAGCCTTGTGTTTTAGAAAGTGTGAGCCAATGGTGAAGGTTGAGCGTACGAATGGTGTTGTCCCTAGCTTCACGGCCAGGGATGAACCCCACTTGATTTAGGGAAACAAGGCCGGGCAGTAGAGGGAGTAATCTGTTTGCAAGGATCTTCGCGTATATTTTGATGTCCACGTTTAGGAGTGAAATCGGTCTGTAATTAGCAACTGAAGAGGGGTCCTTACCTTCTTTAGGAATTACGGTAATATGAGCGGCTAGCATCCTATCTGGTCTAGTCTGGGGGTCCGATAGGGTATTGAGAGTATCAAGCAATCTTGGGGAGAGGACTTCGGAAAAAGATTTGTAATACTGAAGGGAGAAGCCGTCTGGGCCCGGGCTTTTGCCCACTTTCATTTGTTTGATGGCTGACTCTAGTTCCATCATAGATAATCGGCTTTCAAGATCAAGTGATTGTTGGGGGGTTATGGGTTTGGGGCTGTAATTGGCTAGGAATTCTTTAATGAGTTCAAGGCGCTTTTCAGGAGTAGTTTGGGTGATATGGTCGGTTCGTAGGTTATATAGCTTTGAGTAAAAACTCTCAAATTCTTTGGCTATTTCCTCATTCTTGACCAGAGAATTACCCTTGTTATTGTGAATGGTGTGAATTATTGAGGACATTTTAGACGTTTGTACTGTGCGAGCCAAGAGACGACCGCACTTGTTGCCATGTTCGTAGAAAATCCTCTGGCCAAGGATGTATCGTCTTTTAGTGCGTTTATCTAGTTCCTCCAAAAGGAGAGAGCGGGCATGGATTAGGTCCTGTAGAGTGGATTGAGCTTGTGTCTGTTTGTGAATTGTTTCAAGGGCTTTAATCGATGTAAGGAGACCTTGATGTTTTCCTGTTGTAATCTTTTATTTTTCGCAGCTAGGGCCAGGAGTTCACCTCGGATCACACATTTATGAGCCTCCCAAAGGGAGATTGGAGAGATTTCTGGGCTGGAATTTTCATCAAAGTATTGTTGGATGCGGGGGCGTATATGGTCAATAGAAGCAGGGTCTTTAAGTAGAGAGGCATTTAAACGCCAAAATTTTGTTTTGGTGATAGTATCCAGGAAAGAAAGTGTGACCGTGATCGGGTGGTGATCCGATAAGAACATGGGTTCTATGGTAGATTGTTGTAAGTATGGTAAGTCAGTCTGGGAGAGGAAGAAATAGTCAATCCTAGAATATTTTTGCTGTGGGGCTGAGTAAAAGGTATAGTCCTTGACTGAGGGAGCCAATGTACGCCAAGCGTCGTGCAGGGTTAGGTGTTGAAGTTGCAATTTAATCTGACGTAGAGCTTTATATGTCAATGTGGAAGTCCCGGTGGAGGAGTCTAACAAGGAATTTTCTAAAAAGTGACCTGGTGCTCATTTGGGCTGTACATGTTAGCTAGGGATGAGCCGAACACCCCCCTGTTTGGTTCGCACCAGAACATGCGAACAGGAAAAAAGTTCGCTCGAACACGCGAACACCGTTAAAGTCTATGGGACACGAACATGAATAATCAAAAGTGCTAATTTTAAAGGCTTATATGCAAGTTATTGTCATAAAAAGTGTTTGGGGACCCGGGTCCTGCCCCAGGGGACATGGATCAATGCAAAAAAAGTTTTAAAAACGGCCGTTTTTTCAGGAGCAGTGATTTTAATAATGCTTAAAGTCAAACAATAAAAGTGTAATATCCCTTTAAATTTCATACCTGGGGGGTGTCTATAGTATGCCTGTAAAGGGGCGCATGTTTCCCGTGTTTAGAACAGTCTGACAGCAAAATGACATTTCGAAGGAAAAATTCCATTTAAAACTACCCGCGGCTATTGCATTGCCGACAATACACATAGAAGTTCATTGATAAAAACGGCATGGGAATTCAACACAGGGAAACCCCGAACCACAATTAAAAAAAAAAAATGACGTGGGAGTCCCCCTAAATTCCATACCAGGCCCTTCAGGTCTGGTATGGATATTAAGGGGAACCCCGGCTAAAATTAAAAAAAAAATGACGTGGGGTTCCCCCTAAATTCCATACCAGACCCTTCAGGTCTGGTATGGAATTTTAAGGGGAACCCCGCGCCAAAAAAAAACGGCGTGGGGTCCCCCCAAAAATCCATACCAGACCCTTATCCGAGCACGCAACCTGGCAGGCCGCAGGAAAAGAGGGGGGGATGAGAGTGCGGCCCCCCCTCCTGAACCATACCAGGCCACATGCCCTCAACATTGGGAGGGTGCTTTGGGGTAGCCCCCCAAAACACCTTGTCCCCATGTTGATGAGGACAAGGGCCTCATCCCCACAACCCTGGCCGGTGATTGTGGGGTTCTGCGGGCGGGGGGCTTATCGGAATCTGGAAGCCCCCTTTAACAAGGGGACCCCCAGATCCCGGCCCCCCCATGTGAAATGGTAAGGGGGTACTTACCCCTACCATTTCACTAAAAAACTGTAAAAAATGTTAAAAATGACAAGAGACAGTTTTTGACAATTCCTTTATTTAAATGCTTCTTCTTTCTTCTATCTTCCTTCATCTTCTTCTTCTTCTGGTTCTTCCTCCGGCGTTCTCGTCCAGCATCTCCTCCGCGGCGTCTTCTATCTTCTTCTCCTCGGGCCGCTCTGCACCCATGGCATGGGGGGAGGCTCCCACTCTTCTCTTCATCTTCTTCTTCATCCTCTTCTCTTCTTCCTTCTTCTCTTCTTCATTTTCTTCTCCGGGCCGCTCCGCACCCATGCTGGCATGGAGGGAGGCTCCCGCTGTGTGACGGAGTCTCCTCGTCTGACGGTTCTTAAATAACGGGGGGTGGGGCCACCCGGTGACCCCGCCCCCCTCTGACGCATGGTGACTTGACGGGACTTCCCTGTGACGTCACGGGGAATGCCACAGGGAAGTCCCTTCATGTCCCGTGCGTCAGAGGGGGCGGGGTCACCGGGTGGCACCGCCCCCCGTTATTTGGGAACCGTCAGACGAGGAGACGCCGTCACACAGCGGGAGCCTCCCTCCATGCCAGCATGGATGCGGAGCGGCCCGGAGAAGAAAATGAAGAAGAGAAGAAGAGAAGAAGGAAGAAGAGAAGAGTATGAAAAAGAAGATGAAGAAAAAAGCAGAAGCCTCCCCCCATGCCATGGGTGCGGAGCGGCCCGAGGAGAAGAAGATAGAAGACGCCGCGGGGGAGATGCTGGTCGAGAACGCCGGAGGAAGAACCAGAAGAGCCAGAAGAACCAGAAGAAGATGAAGGAAGATAGAAGAAAGAAGAAGCATTTAAATAAAGGAATTGTCAAAAACTGTCTCTTGTCATTTTTAACATTTTTGACAGTTTTTTAGTGAAATGGTAGGGGTAAGTACCCCCTTACCATTTCACACGGGGGGGCGGGATCTGGGGGTTCCCTTGTTAAAGGGGGCTTCCAGATTCCGATAAGCCCCCCGCCCGCAGACCCCCACAACCACCGGCCAGGGTTGTGGGGATGAGGCCCTTGTCCTCATCAAGATGGGGACAAGGTGTTTTGGGGGGCTACCCCAAAGCACCCTCCCAATGTTGAGGGCATGTGGCCTGGTACGGTTCAGGAGGGGGGCGCACTCTCGTCCCCTTCTCTTGGATGGATTTTTGGGGGGACCCCACGCCGTTTTTTTTTTGGCGCGGGGTTCCCCTTAAAATCCATACCAGACCTGAAGGGTCTGGTATGGAATTTAGGGGGACTCCCACGTCATTTTTTTTTTTTTATTTTGGTTCGGGGTTTCCCTGTGTTGAATTCCCATGCCGTTTTTATCAATAAACTTCTATGTGTATTGTCGGCAATGCAATAGCCGCGGGTAGTTTTAAATGGAATTTTTCCTTCGAAATGTCATTTTGCTGTCAGACTGTTCTAAACACAGGAAACATGCGCCCCTTTACAGGCATACTATAGACACCCCCCAGGTACGAAATTTAAAGGGATATTACACTTTTATTGTTTGACTTTAAGCATTATTAAAATCACTGCTCCTGAAAAAACGGCCGTTTTTAAAACTTTTTTTTGCATTGATCCATGTCCCCTGGGGCAGGACCCGGGTCCCCAAACACTTTTTATGACAATAACTTTCATATAAACCTTTAAAATTAGCACTTTTGATTTCTCCCATAGACTTTTAAAGGGTGTTCTGCGGCATTCGAATTTGTCGCGAACACCCCAAATTGTTGGCTGTTCGGTGAACTTGCGAACAGATAAATGTTCGACTCGAACTCGAAGCTCATCCCTAATGTTAGCTAAGGTTATTGGCTTGGAGGCGTAGGTGCCCTTGAGGAAGATAAATCTGCCTTCGGGGTCGATGAGAGAGTCTATGAGATGGAAATTTGCGTGTTTAGATATTGATATGGAGACACCTTTAATTTTACCTTCTGGGTTTGTAGCATGGATTGCCAAATTGTAAATGTGATTAGATAATTTAGGAATGGCGTCCGAGCAGAAATGGGTCTCTTGTAGGTAGATAATATGTGCCCTATGTTTGGAGAGAGATGACAGGATCTTGGACCTTTTTTCCAGTAGGTTAAGGCCTCTTTCATTGAGGGAAATGCACTTCAGCGTCAGGGGTGGGTTGTTTTTTTGGTTAGAGTTCATGTTTTTGCGAGAAAAAAGGGATCAGGGCTGTTGAGTTTTTTTTTTCCCTTTTTTTCTTTTTTTTTTTTTTTTTTCCTCTTTTCTTCTTCTTATTTCCTTTGATAAAAAAAAAGAAAAAAAAAGAAATTGCACTAAGCAAGTTTGAAGAAAGCTAGAGGAATAGCAGTGGGCGGGGGGTGGGAGCGGGTTCAAGGGAAAGGGGGACCAGGAATGTTAGTTGGGCGAAGCCCTAGTTGAAAGAGATACAGAGAAAGTCAAGAGAAAGTGTAAAAACCAGAAAGAGAGAAGGAGAAAGAGAAAAGAGAGAGAGAAAGGACAGATCATTCCAGAGGTGGAGATAGAACCTCTATTCCACCTACAGAAAGGAAAAGAGGATCTGGGATGTCAGCAGGTGACCAAATGGGACCGCTGTGTGGGGATGAGAGTATGGGCAGAGACCACTAGGTGTCTGCTACCCAGGAACCAATAACATAACTACAGTAAGAATGCAAAAACACCATAAACCATATTAACTATGTCAACGAAACTAGTAAACATTTAATAACCCTGTTGCGTCAAAAAGATTATAATCCTTCTCCAATAAGGTTAGAGGGAGAGACTTGCTTCAAGTACACATATTAGGCCGGAATAACTTGTTCAGCAGGTGCAGTCAAGTGAATTCAAACTCAACCTCTATGGTACAGTACTGGGGAGGTTAAGGCTCAAGGAGGGGGAGGAGAGAAAGAGAAGGGAAGAAAAGTGAAAGGGTGGGAATATTAAGAGAGAGGAGTAAGGGTGCCAGGGGATAAAATAGAAAAAGGGGGTGAAGTGGGAAGTATGGTAGCATGGAAGGAGGGCCACAATGAAAAGAAGGATGAGGAATAGGGTATGGGAAAAGGGGGGGAAAAGAGAGAAAAGAGGGGGGGTGGGGAAGGGGCGGGAAAAGGGGGAAATTGGAAAGAACAAGGACATAATTAGCGGTGGAGATTTGCCCTTTACATTTCAATACAGGAAGCAAGGAAGTAAGTTGTTCAGGTCTGAGCTAAACCTTAAAAGGTACAATCGTGAAATGATTTGGCAAATAATTGTATAACAACTGTCCTTATTCACATGAGAGCATAAAAGGGTAGCTTGGGTTAGTACATGGAGACCTGGGATGCCATAACCGAAATGAAGAGAAATTAGTACCTGTACCCTGAGTTAGAAAGAAAGGAACCTATAATGCCAATGGTTAGGCGATTGCTTCTGAAGGGTAAACAGGGGAATTTGCCGGGATCGTTTAAGAATTGCATCCCAGGTATTCATGCTGGTGCTTCCGCAATGACCTATCTAGGTATGGAGATATATATATATTACCAGGCATAGGAAGGTACTGAGTAGAACGACCAACCTAAGCGATATATCAAGCAAGTTATAGCATAGTCCCGTTCGTTGGCCACATATTGTGGAAACAGTGGGGGGGGGGAATGGGTAAAGGGGACATCAGTGAGCCCTCTGTTAGGAGCAGAGGGACATCCAGTGGGTGGAGTAGAGTCAGCCTTGTCATTGTCATGAAGATCCTGCCAGTAACAGGCAGAGTAGACCCATCGGTGCACGATTGCGGGCGTCTATGCGCACGCGCACATGCACTCGTTAGTGTCTGGCAGGTTATTTAAACCTGTCTGGAATCTGCATCATTGCTGTTTGCTCTGCAGCTCTGTGTATGTGTTCCCTGAAAACCTGATATCTGCTTCTGTTTTGACCCGGCTTGCTTTGAGACTATTCCTGTTATCTGCCTGTACCTGATCCCTGGCTTGTTTGACGATCCCTCTGCCTGCTCCTTTTGTACCTCTGCTGCCAGCCTGCTTACCGACCCGGCCTGTCTGACCATCCTGGACTCCCATCCAATCTGCTGAGCCTGTCTGCTGAGCCATCCAGGCTGTTCACCTGTCTGCTGATCATCCAGTCTGCTGGGCCTGTCTGCTGAGCCATCCAGGCTGTTCACCTGTCTGCTGATCATCCAGTCTGCTGGGCCTGTCTGCTGAGCCATCCAGGCTGTTCACCTGTCTGCTGATCATCCAGTCTGCTGGGCCTGTCTGCTGAGCCATCCAGGCTGCTCACCTGTCTGCCTGATCCATCCAGTCTGCTGTCCTGTCTGCTGAGTCGTCCAGTCTGCAGTTCCTGTCTACTGATCCATCCCGTCAGCTGTGCCGGCCATCTGATCCTTCTGCTGTTGATCCTGCCAGGCACTCATACCACCCCGCACTCCTGCACCCCTGTCACCACTATCAGGGGCTCTTGAGTCGGAGGCGTAGGAGAGGCCATCCTCTGCAATTCGGGCTCACCCTTTAGGTACGTAACAGTCATATTGCTGGATTAGGTGGTAGATTTACCTCAAACCAGGTGAGTTCCTTCAGATTGGCGCAGGCCGTCAACCGCCAAGGTAGGTTCAGATTGTAGCTTTTTACTTGGAAGGCATAGATGTAAGGGGTCATAAATAAATCATGGCTGGGTCCAATCCGTTGTCGTCACGTTGGGTAGAGGAAGAGTTCACGTGGAGATGAGGCCAGGTTAGGTATGGATATGGGGCTGAAGAAAAAGAATTAGATGTGAGAAACAGGTGGAAGTCACGTACAAGGATGATGAGAAGGCCGGGTTGTGTACTTACAGACAGAAATTCTGGATAGCGGCACACATCTTTAGGCATCCATACGCCCCCTTCTTGCTGAGGGCGAAGGGGGTGATTCTGGGCTACAGTGGTAAAGATCACAGCGGGAGGAACGGGCGTTAGAAGAAACCAAGTCAGTTCCGCGTCAGCGTGATCTCTGTCGCTGTGCCTTTGGTGTCGGGTTGAGCGATATTGGCAGCCAGGGCTCCAAGGGGAAGTACAGAGTATACCACTCCGGAAGCTCGATGTGAGGGAGATTGAGTTGCTCGCAAAAGCTCTGTAGATCTTCCAGTGTTCGTAGCAAGGCGGAGCGCCCCTTAGTGGACGTCGAGAGACCAAATGGGAATTTCCAGCAGTATTGAATGTTACGGGCGCGAAGAGCATCCAGTAGGGGGCGAAGAGCTCTTCAGTTTTGGAGCGTTATTTGGGACAAGTCCTGGAATCATTTTATTTTCGCTCCATTGTGAATAATTCTGCCTTTTTCTCTTGCTTTTCGTAAAATTTCCTCCTTAAGTGGAAAATTAACCACGCAGCAAATAATGTCCCTGGGGGGTTCATTCTCACGGGGTTGTGGGCATAAGGCTCGGTGGGCTCTTTCCATATCGATCGGTGAGTCAGCCGGGCGATCAATTAGATCATTAAATATTGCAGGAATGGTTTGCTGTAAAGAACCCGGTTCTGTACTCTCAGGGACCCCCTCACCCTAATATTGTGCCTCCTACCTCGATTGTCGAGGTCTTCCACATGCCTGTGCAGCTCGAATAGCTGGGAGAGCTGTGTGTCATAAGTGCGCTGCACTTGACGAATGGCCACCGCGTGTGTCTGGGTGGTTTGCTCCACGTTGTCTATGCAGTGAGCAACTGCCTGGATGTCCTTTTTTATATCCGCGATCACAGCTGTCACAGTGCTTTTGATGTCCATGGCAAATCTTTCTAGGTCAAACAGACTTAGTAGCTGTTCCCGGCCCAGATCTAAGGCAGGGATTGCACCCTCCGTATGTGAGATGAGTGTCACGCTAGGCGAGCTCGGGGTCTGGGCCTGTGAGGCCGCGAGTGCGGCTTGGCGCTGTGTCCGGAATAGCTCCGGGATATTCTTACTCAACTGAGTACCTGGATCCATGGTAGCACGGGATGCAGATGTGCTCTGTGTGGATCTATTCATGATGGTTTTCGGGTGCAGGATTCCCAAATAGTTAGGTTTGTTGATTCCCGGGTCGCAGGAGCAGTCAGTTTATGCTGCCATTCAGGTCTCCGTCCAGGCCACGCCCCCCTCGATTTGAGCAGAAATCTTAAATGGTCCTACAAACTTCTGGCCCAGCTTTGCAGACGGAACATGGACCTTCAAATTTTTGGTTGATAACCAAACTTTGTCACCCACATTAAAGGTAGGAAGTGATCTGCAATGTCTATCAGCAGCCTTCTTGTAACATTCCTGAGCCTCCCTCAAAGTTTTGATCAATTTCTCCTGAATCTCCTGCAGAGTAGTTAATCTATTGGTAACAGAGGGAATTGGAGTTGAGATAGGGAGATCAGGAATAAAAACTGGATGTTTAAATAAAAAGGACTTTGAGAAGTGGAGCTACATTTAGAATTGTTATATGCAAACTCTGCTGTAGAAAGATAATCCACCCAGTCATCCTGAAGATAACTGACAAAACATGGAAGGTACTGCTCCAAGGTTTGATTGGTCCTCTCGGTCTGACCATTAGACTGGGGATGAAAAGCAGAAGACAGATTAACTGTTATGCCCTGTACACACGGTCAGATTTTCAGACAGAAAATGTGTGATAGGACCTTGTTGTCGGAAATTCTGACCGTGTGTGGGCTCCATCACACATTTTCCATCGGAATTTCCGACACACAAAGTTTGAGAGCTTGCTATAAAATTTTCCGACAACAAAAACTGTTGTCGGAAATTCCGATCGTGTGTACACAAATCCGACTCACAAAGTGCCATGCATGCTCAGAATAAATTAAGAGACGAAAGCTATTGGCTACTGCCCCGTTTATAGTTCCGACGTACGTGTTTTACATCACCGCGTTTAGAACGATCGGATTTTCCGTCAACTTTGTGTGACCGTGTGTATGCAAGACAAGTATGAGCCAACATCCGTCAGAAAAAATCCATGGATTTTGTTGTCAGAATGTCTGATCAATGTCCGACCATGTGTACAGGGCATTACACCTAATTCTGAGCAAAAGTTTTTCCAAAATTTTGAAGGAAACTGTACTCCCCTCTCAGAAACTACATCGTCAGGAATTCTATGTAGTTTAAATACTTCTCGAACCATTAACACAGCAGTTTGTTCAGCTGAAGGTACCCCCTTAACAGGTATAAAATGACCCATCTTAGTGAGACGGTCAACAACAACCAAGGTAGTGGTCATTTCTTTTGAGGGAGGTAAATCTACCACAAAGCCCATAGAAATTGAGCCCCATGGTCTTGATGGAACAGGGAATGGCTGGAGCAACCCCAAAGGATAAGCTTGCGGAGTCTTACTGCGTGCACAGGTCAGGCATGAGGCCACATAGTGTTTGACATCTTTCTTATAGCTGGGCCACCAAAAGGAACGTGACAAGAGCTCTTCTGTTTTGGAAATCCCAAAAAAGTTTTGAGTCATGAACCAACCTGAGGGCTTCAATCCAAGCAGATTCAGGTACATAGAGACTACGTGCATGAGTCCAAAAGCCATTCTTGTACACAAGGCTAATATCTGTAGGTGGTGATTGAGAAGAGGGTCATTTTCATACCCCTCCTTTAAGAGACTCAAGAATGTCTTGAAACCCGCCCCTATGAAGTGATTTTGAGGCAGGATAGTACATTCAGGGTTGTCTTCCTGGTATAGTTCAGTCAACATCCTTGATAATGCATCGGCCTTACCAGCCCTTGACCCAGGTCGATACAAGATGATAAAATTAAACCTGGAAAAGAACAGTGACCAACGTGCTTGTCTAGAAGACATCCTCTTGGCAGAACAAATTAATTGTAGATTTTTATGATCAGTGAGAACAGTTACTGGATGCTTAGCCCCTTCCAGTAGACACCTCCATTCAGAAAAGGGTTCCTTAATTGCCAGTAACTCCTTATTCCCGATGTCATAATTTCTTTCGGCTGATGACATTAAGCGAGTGAAATATGCACAAGGATGAAGCTGCATCTTTTCTCCTTTTTGCTGAGAAAGGATCGCTCCCACAGCAGCGTCTGAGGCATCCACTTACACTATAAAAGGAACTTCAGGATTGGGATGTACCAATATTGGTGCAGAAGTGAAAAGAGTCTTTTGCTTAATAAAAGTAGTCTGTGACTCAGCTGACCACACAAAGGGCATCCCTTTCTTTGTCAGCTGTGTAATTGGTGCTATCACTTTAGAGAAGTTTCTTATGAATTTTCTGTAGAAGTTGGCAAAACCAACAATTTGTTGTATCTCTTTAACATTTCTAGGGGCAGGCCAATCCACCACTGCTTTGATCTTCTCTGGATCCATGCTTACTCCTTTAGGAGAAATAATATATCCCAAGAACTGCATCTGGATTCGTTCAAACTTGCATTTCTTCAATTTAATATAAAGTTGGTTCTTCCTTAGCCTTTCAAAGACAGTTCAAACATGTTCCGCCAGGTTATTAGAAAAGATGAGAATATCATCCAGATAAGCACTCACAAACTGGTCCAATAGATCTCGAAAAGCATCAATGATGAAGTGTTGGAAAGTGGCAGGGGCATTGCAGAGGCCAAAAGGCATAACCAGGGACTCAAAATGGCCATATCTGGTAAAGGCGGTTTTCCATTCGTCTCCTTGACGCATGCGGATGAGGTTATATGGCCCCCCGTAAGTCTAGTTTTGTGAAGACTTTGGCAGAGCGGAGTCTTTCCAACATTTCAGAGATTAAAGGAAGTGAATAGCATTTTTTAATAGTGATTTTATTAAGGTCCCGGTAGTCAATGCATGGACGCAAAGTGGAATCTTTCTTTGCCACAAAGAACAGAGCTACCCCTGCAGGAGACGTTGAGGGTCTAATAAAGCCCTTCTCTAAGTTCTCATTAATCCATTCCCTGAGAGCCTTTAATTCAGGTTCTGAAAGATTGAAAAGGTGACCTAAAGGTTTTTCAGCCCCTGGGAGCAGTTCAATGGGACAATCATATGGGCGATGAGGAGGTAACTGATTTGCATTCTTCTTATCACAGACATCCCGGATCTCATGATATTGCGGAGGCAGGTTGTCATATGACTGCATAGTAACAACATCCACCTGTGATTCCTTGACCGGGAAAGAACTTGTTTGACAAGGTTCTCTACAGAATTCCTTGCAATGGGGGGATGTAAAGTTTATAATCCATGTTTCCCAGTTGATGGAGGGATTATGGGTGGAAAACTAAGGAATACCCAGGATGACAGGAAATTTGGGTGACGTAATCAGCTGAAAACTGATGGTCTCATGATGCTTAGCCTAAAATTGCAGGGATTGTTTCATGGGTAACAGGTCCTGAAGTTAAGGGTGAACAATCAACGGTCTCCATATCGATAGGAGCAGACTTGTTTCTTGTTTGGATATTATTACTGTGGGCAAATTCTATGTCCATAAAGTTCCCCCCAGCCCCAGAGTCCAGCATAGCAGAGCAAGGAATTTCAATACCATCAGAGATGTGTTTATTAGGGATGATAAAATGAGATAGTCCAGAATTGATTTTATTCTCTTCATGAATCAATGGGGAGATCGACTGGGTAATAGAGTTTATATGTTCAGTCATGTTCACATCAGTCACCGCAATTGTTCTTCTAACCTTGTTAGGACAGTTAACTGCGTAATGCCCAGAGTCCCCAAAATATAAACACGGGTTTTCTGAACGTCTTCTCGCTTTCTCCTGAGTAGAAATGGATCTCTTAATTGCATCAACCTGCATGGGTTCAGCTGTGTCAGAATCTGGAGAAACTCTTGGATCCTTCTGAACAAATTGACTAGCAGAGAAACGCATGCCACCATTACTTTCAAAGATTCCGAGTCTCTCCTTCTTCCTTTCTTTAAGTCTTTGATCTATTTGGATACATAGTTGGATGAAGGCCTCAAGATCATTAGGAGCCTCCACTCTGGCAAGCTCATCTTTTACCTGTTCAGAAAGTCCTTGGCGGTACTGACTTTTTTCCCCTGCTGGGTTCCAAGCAGTATCTGTGATCCAACATCCGAATTCAGCTGTGTACTCAGCAACAGAACGTTTACCCTGCCGTAAACGATGCAACTTTGCTTCAGCAGTAGCACAGCGGTTGGGATCATCAAAAACCTCATTCATCGCAGCCTCAAAAATCTGGAAATTATTCAGTGTGGCACTGTCTTGCTCTGTATAAGGGGAGGCCCAGGCTAGAGCTTCCCCAGTCTGGAGGTTGATAACAAACATTACCTTCTGTTTTTCAGAACTGAATGCAGCGGGTTGAATTTGGAAATATATGCAACACTGGTTAAGAAAACCTCTGTAATGGTGGTGATCCTACATGGGTACATTCCCTCATGGGTACAGTTCGGCATCATAGTTGTGGTGGCAGGTAGTGGGCTGTCCATGGGTCAGGTTGTTGGCAAAGGAAGCCAGGGTGCAGGTCCCCGGGGGAGGGGAACAATCTCACATGGGTACAGATCGGCATCATAGTTGCTGCTGGCAGGTAGCGGGCTGTCCATGGGCTAGGTTGTAGGCAAAGGCGGCCAAGGTGCAGGTCCCCGGGGGGAGGGGAACAATCCCTCATGGGTACAACTCTGCATCATAGTTGCTGCTGGCAGGTAGCAGGCTGTCCAAGGGTCAGGTTGTTGGCAAAGGTGGCCAAGGTCCAGGTCCCCGAGGGGGGAGGGGAACAATACCACATGGGTACAGCTCGGCATCATAGATGCTGCTGGCAGTTAGCGGGCTGTCCATGGGTCAGGTTGTTGGCAAAAGCAGCCAAGGTGTAGGTCCCCGGGGGGGTAAGACACAGATACTTGCGATTCAGTTATGACTCTCGTGACTGTTCCCGGGAGGGTGCCCGGGGTCTCCTTCTGGTCCTCTGCTGGTGTGGTTACGACGGGCTGCTGTACGTAGAGAGACCTGATCTGCCGGTGGGTCACGGGAGGATTTGAAGCCAGTCCGGTATCGGGTCTGCTTCGAGGTAGTTGAACAGCGCTGGGAGCTCCGCCGGTGTATGCAGGGTGAAAGAGGTCATGTCCCTCCTGAATGTGACTGCTAACGGGTAGCCCCAGCGGTAAGTACATCCTCTCTGCTTTGCCAGCACCAGGATTGGGCGTAGCAGGGCCCTGCGCTGCAGTGTCGCCCTGAAGAGGTCTGGTAGGATTCTGATCTGTACCTCGTCTAGCTCAACGTCTCCATGTTTCCAGGCCCGACGCAGGATGTCATCTTTCTGCCTGTAGTGGTGGAGCCTGCATACTACATCCCATGACCTGCTCGAGTCTGTCAATATGGGGCCTAGGGCTCTATGAACACTGTCGATCTCCAGTGTCACAGAGGGAGTTTCTACTATAGTGTGGAAGATCGCCGTTACAGTCTCCCCCAGGTTCTCTGCGCCCATGGCTTCCGGGAGTCCACGTAGCCGTAAGTTGTTACGGCAGCTCTGGTCTTCAATGTCCTCCAAGTGGAGCTGCAGTGCTATGGCGGTGTCTCGGTGAGCGTCACGGGACTGCTCCAGGGCCGACACTGGGTGTTCCAGGGTGGAGAAGGATGCTTCCCCTGCTGTCACCCTGTCTGTGAGATTGCTTACATTCTCTCTCACCTCTTGTTTGTTGCAGCAGTGCGTTTCCTCCAGCCGGAAGATCAGCGCCTTGATGTCTGTCCTGGTGGGGAGGGCCTGTAGTAATGTCCATATGTCCTGGTCTAGCTGGCTTGTCCCAGGCTGCTGCAGGGAGGCAGCCATTTCAGATTGAAGGGCCGCTGGTGTATTGGAGAGGCAGTCCGATGAGGCAGAGGGACTAGGGGATGGGGTTCACTCGACCCGATTCTGGGCCTCCTGTGGGAGACCACTCTAGTTCCCGGGGAGATTCTCGGTATTTGCGAGAAATACCTCTGTATTTTGCCTTTTGCCTTGCTGGAACGATTCGCCCGAGTTGTTGCTCTTGTTCTATGCCTTCTAGCTGATATCATACCGGTATTTGTGGTTGATTTTACCAAGTAGGGCAGGGTGAAGCCGGGATCTTTCGCAAAGTGCTGCTTCACTCAGCCATGTCCAGGCCACGCCCACCAGGATTCCATTTTCATAAGAGGAAAAAGTGAATTTTCATCCCTATCCACTGGAGTTCTGGTTGGGTTATATATTCCCGCCAATCTTCCTAATTGTCAGGTTCTTCACCAGGTTGAGATCACAGGAAGTAACAGTGCTAGTGATTATTAGGCCGTGGTTTCTGATCCTACTACAACTCAGCCTGGAACCCCCTGTTTCCAGATATCCCAGATCTGCTAGTACAAGGCAAGTTTCTAGACAAGTGCAGTTTGTTTCGTTCTGAATTAAAATTCGGACAAATTTTTGTTTTTTTGAAATTCGGATGTATCCGAATTTCTGAATTACAATACTGCCGAATTTAAACGAATCCGAAATAACAAAAAGTAATCAGATGAAATTCAAATAGATTCAAATAGTTTTTGAATAGATTTGAATAGTTTTCCAATCAATTTCGAATAGTTTTCGAATTCAAATAGTTTTTTGAATTGGAATAGTTTTTTAATTCAAATAATTTTGAATTTAAATAGTTTTCCAATTTCCAAAAAGAATAATATAAAATATAAAATAAAGGAATAGAATAGAAAAAATAGAACAGAATAGAAAAGAATATAACAAAAAATAAAAGAATAGAATATAATAGAGTAAAACAGAACAAAATAGAATAGAAAATAAAAGAACAGAATAGAATATAAATGAATAGAATAGAATAAAGAAGAATAGAATAAAATAGAATGAATATAACCATCTTCTGAAATTCGAATTTCAAATAGAATAAATATGAATACATAAGAAAAGAATAGACTAAAATAGACTATAATAGCATAGAAAATAATATAATAAAAAATAGAATAAATTAGAAGGAATATAAACATTTCCCAATATTTAAATAGAATCAATTCAAATTTGAATAGAATACAAAAGAATAGATTAGAATAGAATAGAAAATAACAGAATAGTATAGAAAAAAATAGAATAGAAAGAATATAATCATCTTCTGAAATTCGAATTTCGAATAGAATAAATTCAAATTTGAATAGAAAAGAATAGAATAGAAAATAAAATAATAGCATAAAGAAGAATAGAATAGAATAAACACAGATAAAAAGAAAAGAATTAAACAAAATAAAATATAATAGACTAAAATAGATAGAATATAACCATTCCCCAACATTTAAATAGAATCAATTTGAATTTGAATAGAATAGAAAATAATAGATTAGATTAGAATAGATGTTTTTTTTTCTATACTATTGTGTTATTTTCTATTCTATTTTAATCAATTCTATTCTATTCTGTTCAAATTCAAATTGATTCTATTTGAATTTTGAGAAATGGTTATATTATTTCTATTCTATTGTTTTTTTAATGATATTCTTTTCTATTCTAATCTCTTCTATTTAAATTTTAGAAGATGCTTATATTCTGTTTTATTCTACAATTTTTGTGTTATATTCTATTCCATTCTATTCTGTTGTTTTATTTTCTATTCTATTTTGTTCTGTTTTACTCTATTATATTATATTCTTTTATTTTCTGTGATATTCTTTTCTACTCTAATATATTTTTTTCTATTCTATTCCTTTTTTTTCTGTTCAATTTTATTCTCTTTGGATATTGGAAAACTCTTCAAATTCAAAAACTGTTCAAATTCAAAAACTGTTCGAATTCAAAAACTATTCGAATTTGAAAACCATTCGAACTTGAAAACTATTCGAATTTGAAAACTTTTCGAATTTGAATTTGAAAACCATTCAAATTCGAAAAAATTATTAAAAATTTATTCAAAAACTTTTTGAATCGATTAGAATTTGGAAGATTCGAATCAATTCGGATACGAAAAACGAAACAAATTCCGAAAACGAAATAAACGGATTAAAAGAATTGAACTAAACAAATTTATGTAAATAACGAATCAAAACAAAGCAAAACAATTTTTTCTGTTCTGCACATGTCTACGAGTTTCTTCATCCATGCCACAAAAGATTACATATGATGGCCTGGAAAATGAGAGGCAAAAGTTAATAGTCCAGGGTTGCTCTCAGAAGGTAATGTCTACGTTGTTGAAGTCCAGAAAAATGTCTACAAATCAAACTTACCATAAGGTTTGGCCAAGATATATATACAGGGTATTTTGCTTAAAAAACAAATGGGATCATATGCACCCAACTTCACCACAACTTTTGGAGTTTCTTCAAACAGGCATTGACAAATGCTTATGTAGTACTACCCCCGCAGGGGTTGTAGATGAATGATTCCCTTACTTCTGCACAGCCAGACGAAAAGCATTTTTTCCACTTTCATTCAGACACAAGGAACAGTCTTTGAGCTTGGTTTTTGTTGTTAATTAGCGGTAATAATTTGGATGGGGTATAGGAATTATAGGATGCCCAGCTTGATTGCAACAATAACAAGGACAACTTCCTCCCTGTGAACATGCTCCAAAACTGTCCTCCTCCTGAATACTGACAGTCTCTGATAATTAAAGATCAAAAGGCCCTTTAAAGACTAGGAACTCTCATGCCGCGTACACACGGTCGGACTTTTCGTCTACAAAAGTCCGACAGCCTGTCCGACAGACTTCCGGCGGACTTCCGGCGGACTTTCGGCGGACTTGCAGCAGACTTTCTAACGAACGGACTTGCCTACACACGACCACACAAAAGTCCGACGGATTCGTACGTGATGACGTACACCGGACTAAAATAAGGAAGTTCATAGCCAGTAGCCAATAGCTGCCCTAGCATGGGTTTTTGTCCGTCGGACTAGCACACAGACGAGCGGATTTCGGGGTCCGTCGTAGTTACGACGTAAAGATTTGAAGCATGTTTCAAATCTAAAGTCCGTCGGATTTGAGGCTGAAAAAGTCTGCTGAAAGTCCGGAGAAGCCCACACACGATCGGATTACCAGCCAGCTTTAGTCCGTCGGCGTCCGTTGGACTTTTGTAGATGAAAAGTCCGACCGTGTGTACGCGGCATCAGTCCTTTAGAAAGTAGCATAAAAGTGTTGTAGGATGCAGGCCTGTTTAGCTTGTGTCTAGCTATTAAAAGTTCTTGCAGTAAAAGCCAAGGAAACTTATGCTGCATACACACGATCGGAAATTCCGCCAGTGAAATTCCAATGAGAGCTCTTTGTCGGAAAATGCGACCATGTGTATGCTACATCAGTCTTTTGCTGGCGGAATTCCAGCCAGCAAAAGATTGAGAGCATGTTCTCTATTTTTCGGTCGGGAAAAGTTCCTATCCGAAAATGCGATCGTTTGTGCAAATTCCAACACGCAAAATTCCTACCCATGCTCGGAAAAAATTCAAAGCATGCTCGGAAGTATTGAACTTCATTTTCTTGGCTCGTCGTAGTGTTGTACGTCACCGCGTTCTTGATGTGATCGTGTGTATGCAAGGCAAGCTTGAGCGAAATTCCGTCAGAAAAACCATCCAAGCTTTTTCTGACGGAAAATCCACTCGTTTGTACAGGGCATTTGACTTCAGTAGTGTATCAATGCTTTACTAAACAGAAAAGCCGCACATACAACTGCACAAAACACAATTTGTTACAAATTATGCCTACAACATGTACAAGCCAATTATCCTTTCTAGCAAGATAAGCATGTACAATATGTTTACAATAAGTAAACTAAACAGTTACTCAACTTCCACTGATGAAGTCATCTCATGGTTCTTTGGTCAGGGCCCTCTGATGATGTCATGAGTGATGAAATGTGTCAGGGTGGAGCTACACGACGTACACACACCAGGTTATCCTAGGAGAGTCCGAAAGCTCTTATCGTAAGCAGCAGGAGACGCTGTTAGCCTGATGTATACTGTGAACACCGCTTGTCTAATTTTTTAATCTTGTAAGTGTACACCCTGAAGGGGGGTGTTCCCTTCTTTTTTATCATCTAATAAAATTTTAGAAACGGGATTATGCTATGTTTGCCCCTCTTTTCTATTTTTTGGTTTGAAACACTGAACCATTTGTAAGCTGATTGTCCATTGAGGGAGAACATTCACGGTGATTCCCATGGTCTATGATTACATGCCAAAATCAAGTTTGGATCTGGTAAGAGTTTCTACAAGAGGGGGCTTTCTTGCACACCCCCCCTCTTATTTCTGAGCATGTGTGATGTGAAATACAGCATAGAATGAATGCAGCTATCCTTGATGACCACACTTCATAGGATGTTTAAAAGACTCATTCAGAATCATCCCCGTTAGCAACATAAAGTGTACATGGACTATATCAATTACAAGTTACATGTTATATATTTTTTGGATTGCTCTGTGTATGATCAATCATTTCATTAGCGCTGCCATTAGCCTGTTTAGGCCTTTATTTTTATTTATATGTAGTACACTTTAGGTTCACATTTCAGCAATCTCAGCTCTTTGCAAATGTAAAGTGGCCATTGGATCCATTAGTGGTTCAATTCATTTAAATTCATCAAAGCATGTATCAAGATTAAAAAGCCCTCTTTTCAAAAATGGGGTCTCTCAGTAATACTGGAAGCGCTTTATATGCCTCCTTTCTGGCTGACAGAGGAAGCTTCCCTGTGGTCAGTACCAGGGAAGTTAGTAATCCTGGTAACTATAACATCAGCGAGGAGGGTCTCCAAGATTCAAGCTTTTGGTAATAAAAAACCTCCATGCAGCAACCCACGTCATCGAATCCTTAGTCGAATCCCCTGCTTACCTTACATGGGAACACCGCCGTAGCGGTGAGAGGTATATCAGGAGGGAGCGACATCATAAGTAGTCTTAACTTATGCTTTTAAACTTTTGATTTATTGTAAGTGTATATCCACAAGGATTTATTTAATAAACAAACCTTCCAATACTGGATTACGCTATGTGCACCCTTTGTTTTTTTGTTTGTGACGAGCAACATTTAGATGGAGATGGAGGTATGCAGTGATTGCAGATCACAGCCACTTGTACACCAGACAGCAATATCAGATGGAGACACACTGAGTTTTGCTGACAACAACTACCTAAAGATATGCATTCAACCCAGTAATATCTGGTAAGTGAATTACCTTTGGGGGATTATTACACAAGCAATGTGGTGAAATTGCATCATCCAGGTCATTAAATTGCAAGAAATTTTGAATTCTCTTCTCTTTGAGCGGACTATCTTTTCATTTCATATTTGTCTATTTCTACTGTCAAAGTGGACTGTGTATCAATCTTAAAGACTTTCTTGATATACAAGCGCTATTAATGTTTAAGTATTTATTTAGACATATTTTTTGATATATTGTGTTTTTTATTATAGTAGCTGCTTTTTGACATTGTATTTTCTCCGTGAGCGCTGAGGGAGAGATATCTTACTGTTTTGATTATTTCTAAATCATTGCTATTGCATTTTTTATGTTGCCCTTTCAGCTGCTCCACAATGGCTGTTCCCTGTGGAATGATAACTTTTACTTTTTTTCTTTGGTATATGTCCCTCAGACACGTGCCCAGCCCCCCATGCCCCTTCTCTGTCATTCCCTTGACTTTTAGGTTTGAAAATGCCCATTACTGAAATTGAACGTTCAGCTCCTATTAATTTTGGCTAGGTTCAGATTCTGAATCTATACTTCAATAAAGTTCACCAAACCCCATACATTCGGGTCATCCCTAAATAGCAAGAATTTTAAAAATATGTACCAAATGTCAAAACATAAACTATTGATGATTTCTAAATACATTGTGTTGTACAATACATATCTCACAAAAGTGAGTACACCCCTCACATTTTAAATATTTTATTATATCTTTTCATGTGACAACACTGAAGAAATTACACTTTGCTACAATGTAAAGTAGTGAGTGTACAGCTTGTATAACAGTGTAAATTTTTTGTGTCCCCTCAAAATTACTCAACACACAGATATTAAGAAAATAGAGGTAAATGCCCCAGGGATTGTACAGGAAAGGGGAAGGGTACACCAGATTTTTAAATAAGTAGCATAATGTATAAAAGTACAAAATTTATTGAATATAGATAAACAGACGATAAATGCACAAATATATACACCTAAAAACAATTATAGGATATAAACAAAAAAAACAGCAGCTACATTCTGGAGCACACAGATGATCTCAAATGAGAGCAATGACGTGTGTGATCACAAAGGACCCAACATGTTTTGGAATATTGGTGCAAGTATTTAATTCCTTTCTCAGGGGTTGATTTCTGAAGCTAGCTGTTTGTTTCTATTAACAAAGAATGTATATATATATGTAACTGTCAGAAACCATGAACCAGACCGAGATAGAAGTACAGTTAAATCACACTTGTCTATTAATAAAAATAAAAAGGTAAATAGAGTAAGCGTAGTCAAAGCATATCCAGATTCCAGTAACCAGATCGGGTAGTCAGCCAAGTCAGAGTTCAGTAACCAGATCGGGTAATCAGCCAGGCCAAAAGTCAGGGATCCAAGTGGAGGAACAGCAAGCAGGATAAGGAGCCAGAAGGGATGTCAGCAAGCCAGTCTTTAAATAGGAACACAGGAGATGGTTTCTTGTGATGTGACCAAGGTGAAGGCAGGAAAGAAGCGAGCTGGATGTCTTTAAGTAGGCGGGACTGACAAGCAAATCCACAACAGCTGGTTAACTGTGGAGAGAGAAGAGAGCTGGCAATTAGCTGACAGCTGAGTGGCCAGCTCAGAGAAGGAAGGGCTGAGCCAGCCCTGACAGTACCCCCTCCTCAACTACCCCTCCCCCTCGGAGGACCACCGGGCTTGAGGGGAAAACGTCTATGGAAATCACAGGCGAGGGCAAGGACATGTACGTCTGAGGATGAGACCCAGGAGCGTTCCTCCGGACCGTACCCCTTCCAATGCACCAGGTACTGTATGCGCCCACGGAACCTATGGGAGTCAACAATGGATTGTACCTCATACTCCTCATGGTTCTCAACCTGTACAGGGTGAGGACGTGGCACCGAGGTGGTAAAGCAGTTGCAGAACAATGGTTTCAATAAGGAGACCTGAAACACATTAGAGATGCGCATACTAGGAGGAAGGTCCAACGTGTAAGCCACTGGATTAATCCTGCAAAGGATACGGAAAGGCCCAATAAACCAAGGTGTGAATTTCAGTGAGGGAACACCAAGTCGGAGGTTGCGAGATGACAGCCAGACCCTGTCCCTAATCTGGTAGGAAGGCACAGGCAGGCGTCTGTGGTCAGCATGCAGTCTGTACCTATCATTAGCATGATGCAAAGCCTCCTGGACTTGTGCCCAAGTGGAACGAAGACCACGGAGATGCTCCTCTAGTGAAGGAATACTCTGCGGAAGAACGAGTCAGGCAAAATGGAAGGTTGGAAGCCATAATTCGCTATAAACTGAGACAATCGGGAAGCAGAATTCAAGGCAAACTCTGCCCATGGTAATAGGTCTGACCAGTTGTTGTGATGGTCAGAAATATAGTAACGTAGGAATTGCTCCAAGAACTGATTGGCTCATCCTGAGGCCCCATTAGACTGCGGGTGATACACAGAGGAGAAATCAAGCTGAATTCCCAGCTGTGCACAAAAGGCTCCGCAGAACCGGGACACAAACTGACTACCCCTGTCCAAGACAATCACCTTGGGAAGCCCATGTAAGCGAAAGATCTCCCGAGCAAAAATGGAAGCCAGTTCCTTAGAAGTGGGCAACTTTTTAAGTGGAATACAATGACACATCATTGGGTATGGGTTGTAGGAGGCCCGCTGGAAGGTGTCTGGAGTCTTACTCTGAGCACACACGAAACAGGCAGCTACAAAGGCAGTTACATCATTACGTAGACTAGGCCACCAGAATTGTTGGGAAATGGCACAAATGAGTTGATTCTTCCCAGGGTGGCCAGCTGCCTTGGGAGAATGGTATGTCTGGAACACAGCAGTACGGAGAAACTCAGGGACAAAGCAGCGGTCACAAGGTTTCTCAGGAGGAGCATCGACCTGAGCAACAAGAATTTTGTCACCCGAAGGAGAAGTAAGACTGGTGCGAACTGTAGCCAGAATATGATCAGGAGGAATCATAGGAACCGGAACCGACTCCAACTTGGAAGTGGAGGAAAATTGTCATGACAAGGTGTCAGCCCTTACATTCTTAGTACCGGGTAAGAATGAGACAATGTAATTGAAACTTGACAAGAAGAGAGCCCATCGCGCCCTTCTGGGAGAGAGGCATTTAGCCTCAGACAAGAATGTGAGATTCTTATGGTCAGTAAGAATGAGAACAGGCACAGTGGTACCTTTGAGGAGATGTCTCCATTCTTTCAGGGCTAAAATGATCGCCAACAGCTCTCTGTCACCAATCTCGTAATTGCACTGCGCAGGTGACAATTTCTTGGAAAAGTAGCCACAAAGATGCATAGGTAGGATGTTGAGGACGTTGAGACAGAAGGGCGCCAACACCAGTCTCATAAGCATCAACCTCAAGGATAAAAGGCAACGTAGGATCAGGATGTGCCAACACAGGAGCAGAAACAAAGGCAGCCTTGAGATTTCAAAGGCCTGAATGGACTCCGGAGACCAACTCTGTGGGTTACTGTCCTCTCTGGTCATATCAGTCAGGGGCTTGACCAGAGACAAGAAGTTACGAATAAATTTCCGATAATAGTTGGCAAAACCCAGGAAATGCTGCAGAGGACATAACCCCATGGGTCGAGGCCACTGTAGGACTGCCGAAAGTTTCTCTGGGTCCAACGAAAAACCAGCAGTGGAAATGACATGCCCAGGAATTTAACCTGTTCCCGATGGAACTCACACTTCTCCAGTTTACAATAGAGATTGTTCTCTCTTAATTTCTGAAGCATATGACAGACATCTGTGTGGTGGCTCTCCAGGGACTTGGAAAATATGAGGATATCATCGAGATAAACCACCACACATAACTGCAACAAATCTCGGAGGACATCGTTAATAAATTCATGGAAAACTGCCAGGGTGTTACGAAGGCCAAAAGGCATTACAAGGTACTCATAATGGCCTGTTCTGATATTAAACGCAGTTTTCCACTCGTTGCCCTCCTTAATCCTCACGAGATTGTAAGCCCCTCTCAGATCAAGCTTAGTGAAAACCGTTGCTCCCTTGAGGCGGTCAAATAACTTTGTAATCAACGGGATCAAGTAGACATTCTTAATCGTGAAACGATTGAGACCCCTATAATCAATGCAAGGTCTCAGTTCACCTCTCTTCTTCTTCACAAAGAAGAAACCAGCACCAGCAGGAGATGAGAATTTGCGGATGAAACCTCGAGAAAGTGCATCTGCAAAATACTCCTCCATGGCTTTATCCTCCAAGACCGACAAAGGGTAAACCCGACCACGAGGGAGAGTGGCACCAGGTTGAAGGTCAATTGCGTAATCATACGGCCGGTGTGGAGGCAAACTACCGACTTGACCTTTGTCAAAGACATTGCTAAAATCATGGTACTTCTCTGGCAGGGAGGAGAGTGAAGAGGTACACAGGACTTTGGCTACCTTCCGGAAACATGTTTTCACTGCATGTTTCACTGCATTGTGGTGACTAGGAGAGAACCTCAGTGCAGAGCCAATCAAAAGAGGGGTTGTGCCTCTGTAACCAAGGATAACCAATAACCAGCGGAAACTCAGGAGAGGAAATCACTTGGAATTGGATTATCTCATGGTGAAGAGCCCCTACAGCCATGGACAATGGAACTGTCTCATGAGTCACATGGGCAGGCAGTAGAGGTCTCCCATCAAGAGCCTCAATGGCAAGTGGAGTGTCACACAGCTGCAGTGGAATCGAGTGCTTTGATACAAAGGCAGCATCAATGAACATGCCTGCTGCCTCAGAGTTGATTAGAGCCCGTATCTTGATAGACGACTTAGCCCAAGAAAGGATGACCAAAACCAGGGGCTTATCCTTCTGGATAACTGGGGACGACACAACACCACCTAAGGTCTGTCCATGACAGGACCTCAAGGTTTGGGTGTTTCCAGGACGGGTAGGACAAGACTTCAAAAGGTGACCTGCCTGGCCACAATAAAGGCACAATCTCTCCCTCCTCCTAAAGGCTCTCTCGACAGCTGAGTGGCCAGCTCAGAGAAGGAAGGGCTGAGCCAGCCCTGACAGTAAGAAATACACAAGAATATATAATGGGTAACAAACAAAATATATAGAAAGCATGGCAGTTAAAACAACAAGACATATAATGATATGCCATAAGAGTAATTCATACTCACAGAATCTGTATCCTTTAAAAATATTACTGCAGATCAGAAATTTACAGATAGAAGAGGCCTCCGTCTCTAAGTCTGCTTAATCGCATAGCATAAAAAGCTCTGAGATTCATGCATGGGACTTAAAAAGTGTGCTAAATAGCAACGACAATGTCAGAATCCTAGTGTCAGAGCATAGGAGGTATGATCTAGATGTGGTTGGAACGTGCAGCGCCCCTGGCGCCAGAGAATCACACCAACGCTCACAAGGATCACCCAGAAGCAGGAGAGGAGACCAATCTGGCACAGAAAATATATAAGAATGATGTGAAATCAATGGGGTGGCCCAAAAAGCCAATGAAGTACAATGAAGTACAAAAATATATATAAGAAACCACAATGTCCGCAAAGGTAAGCCATGATGCTAAGCAGGAGCAAGCACATAGGCCTGTTATCATGGACACGGCACCAAAATCCAGGAGATTACTCGCCTCTATGTGTCAATGTTATATGAGTCATTGGTATGGAGGGCAATGCAGTCGTGAGTATACAGCAGCTAAGTGGTGTGCTTACCTGGTTTCTAAAGCTAAACAAAGAGGAGGAGGTGGTGAGGCAGCCGCCCATCATTGTAGACAATTATCCAATGGATAAAGGTGGTGGGTGTCAAGTGATCGGGGAGTCCATCACAGTGATGAGCCTGTGTGACAGGTGTGCCTGAAAGCATATCTCCCTGTCGCTCTCCCAGCTTGCGCAATGTGTGGCGCCACCGCGTCACCATGGCGTGATGATATCAGACATCTCCCTAGTGATCCCTTGGTTTGGGCAGCGTCTGGCGCCACCGTGTCACAGGGGCGCACTGACGTCAGACGCAGACACAACCGCCGACACAGACAGATGAGTGGAACATGCAGGTCAGATGAGAGGAGACCAGAGCGGGGCGACCAGGGTGCCGCCTCGTGGATGCAGCCCAAAAGAGGGGAAATGCCCAGAGATGCAGTGAAGCACCAAAGGGCCCCCCTGTGCAGGGGAGCCTTGCTGTATCAGAGGCAAAAACAGGGGAGCTACTATGAAGCCAAAAATGTATAAAGAGAGGGTTTGAAAAAATATTCAGTAGAGCAAAAATATAGAGACCAGGGCCATCTCCTGTACATCTGAAAAAGATTAAGCAAAACATTTCACAAGGTAATTAAATACAAATGAATTGTAAAACATCTATCTCACCCAAACGGGAAAAAGAAGCCAGAAAATCACTGTAACACATTGATTAAACATGGTATGAGAGGCACATAAAAATTCAAAAGCAGGGGAAGAAAAGGGGAGGAAAAAAGGGGGGGAAGGAGGAAGAAAGAACAAAAAAAGAGAGAAGAAAAAGCAACCTGGGGGGGAGGGGGGCATGTAGTAAGGGAGGTTTAAAGTGTATGATGCTAATGTGAAGGTTAGAGGTGGATGATTTATAGATCCCTATCCAAGCCTCCAGAGGAGAAACTATGCAAAAAGGGTTTCAGATTGAAGTCCTCGTTTAGGCCTGGAGGAGAGGTGGCATTGAGATTTAATATCCACCTCAACTCACACTGTAGGAGGAGCTTGTTAAAATCTCCCCCCTGGGGACTGGGGTGTATACGATCTAACACAAAAATTAGTACTGCGGGAAAAATACCACTGTGGACTTGTAGTACATATCTTCCCAAAGGGAGATCAGGATTGCTAGTTTGCATAGCCCTGATATGACTTCTTTGCCATAGTTTCTGTATCATTTTATATAATAGCAGCCACAACCACATTGTAAAAGATACATCACTCCCATGGTTTGGCAGTTGGAGAAGTGTCGGCGACAAAAGAGACTGCCATTAAGTAAACGTATGTTCTTTCTAGAATCCATGTATTTACAGTAGTTACATGATCCACATGGAAAAGTACCAAAAAGCTTGCATGGATCACCTCGAGTGGAACCTCGAAATTCACTCCTGACCACCATATCCCCAACAGAGGCGGGCCGTCTCTAGATTATCGGGGGCAGGGGGTACGAGAGGTCCAACTGAGGGATCACAAGTTAAAAGGTGTTAGTATTTGTCAAAAATACATTTTATTTTGAAGTGAACATTGGAGTAAGTGGTAATGATCCTGGTATCCTCGTTGTTTGGAGATTTCGCCTTTTTAGAAAAAAGGGAATCATGTCTATTTATAGCATTTTTGTTTCTATCCTGTAATTGTTTTTAGGTGTATATATTTGTGCATTTATCTTCTGTTTATCTATATGCAATACATTTTGTACTTTTATACATTATGCTACTTGTTTAAAAATCTGGTGTACCCTTCCCCTTGCCCGTACAATCCCTGGGGCACCTCCATTTTTCTTGCATATTTTGGGACATGGCAAGGGTCTTCAGTATTTTACTCCTTGGTGGTTTCTCTTCCTAGTTTTCAACACACAGATATTAAAGTGGGGGTCCACCTATCTATCGTTTTTTTTTTTTTTGAGTTCATTCACAAACTTTTCTTCTCAGCATTACATACTCACATATTGTGTGTAATATGTCCGCCTGTGTCAGATTTCGTCGGAAAGAATAACTTATATTATTCACTGCAGGCGGTTTCCATCTTCATTGTGGGCATTTGAAGCCCACAAGCATTTATTTCCTGGATGTGGTGAATGCTGTGCTCCCAGCATTCACCGCTCGTTCCCGCACATGCTCAGTGGCATCCTGGGAAGCCTGAGACTAGCTCCCAGGAGTCTGGGAGAGGCTAGAAACATGCCTACTCCCATGGGAGGAGAACCAGGAAGTGCAAAGAAGAATAGAAAAATAAAAGGTAATTACGGCGCTTTAAATTTTTTTAAACGGCATGTCAGCATTTAGGCAAGGAAGAGAATACATACAGATATTATTCAAAATTTGGGTGGAAGCCCGCTTTAAGGTCTAAACTGCTGGCAACAAACATGAGTACACCCTTAAGTGAAAATGTCCAAATTGGACTCAATTAGACATTTCCCCTCCCCAGTGTTATGTGACTCGTTAGTGTTACAAGGTCTCAGGCGTGAATGGGGAGCAGGTGTGCTAAATTTGGTGTTATTGCTCTCACTCTCTCATACTGGTCACTGGAAGTTCAACATGGCACCTCATGGCAAAGAACTCTCAGAGGATCTGGAAAAAATAATTGTTGTTTTACATAAAGATGACCTAGGCTATAATAAGATTGCTAAGCCCCTGAAACTGAGCTGCAGCACGGTGGCCAAGACCATACAGTGGTTTAACAGAACAGGTTCCACTCAGAACAGGCCTTGCCATGGTTGATAAAAGAAGTTGTGTGCACATGCTCAGCGTCATATCCATTGGTTGTCTTTGGGAAATAGACATATGAGTGCTGCCAGCATTGCTGCAGAGGTTGAAGACTATATGCCGCACACTGCATCAAATTGGTCTGCATGGCTGTCATCCCAGAAGGAAGCCTTTTCTAAAGATGATGCACAAGAAAGCCTGCAAACAGTTTGCTGAAGACAAGCAGACTAAGGATATGGATTATTGGAACCATGTCCTGTGGTCTGATGAGACAAAGATAAACTTATTTGGTTCAGATGGTGTCAAGTGTGTGTGGCGGCAACCAGGTGAGGCGTACAAAGACAAATATGTCTTGCCTACAGCCAAGCATGGTGATGGGAGTGTCATGGTCTGGGGCTGCGTGAGTGCTGCTGGCACTGGGGAGCTACAGTTCATTGAGGGAACCATGAATGCCAACATGTACTGTGACATACTGAAGCAGAGCATGATCCCCTCCCTTTGGAGACTGGGCCACAGGGCAGTATTCCATGATAACGACCCCAAACACACCTTCAAGACGACCACTGCCTTGATAAAGAAGCTGAGGATAAAGGTAATGGACTGACCAAGCATGTCAACAGACCTCAACTCTATTGAGCATCTATGGGACATCCTCAAACAGAAGGTGGAGGAGCGCAAGGTCTCTAACATCCACCAGCTCCGTGATGTCGCCATGGAGCAGTGGAAGAGGACTCCAGTGGCAACCTGTGAAGCTCTGGTGAACTCCATGCCCAAGAGGGGTAAGGCAGTGCTGGAAAATAATGGTGGCCACACAAAATATTGACACTTTGGGCCCAATTTAGACATTTTCACTTAGGGGTGTACTCACTTTTGTTGCCATTGGTTTAGACATTAATGGTTGTATGTTGAGTTATTTTGAGGGGACAGCAAATTTACACTGTTATACAAGCTGTACACTCACTACTTTACATTGTAGCAAAGTGTCATTTCTTCAGTGTTGTCACATGAAAGATATAATAAAATATTTACAAAAATGGGTGTACTCACTTTTGTGGCATACTGTATGATAAATTAGCATTAGAAATATTTTACTCAAGGACAGGAATGGATAAAATCAAGGAACAATGTTTCTCCGGCTGTGCTGGTATTTATTTTCTAAAATGAAATTCTTCTAAAGATGAAGGGGTATTGCACTGAATAAGATATGAAAAGAGCATTCATTGTTATCATATCTATATCATGCAAAAAAAAACATGTTTATTTGATAAATTAAAAGTTTACATTTACATGAAGTCCATACATGTCTATAACCACTTGTGGTGAAATAAATAGAATAGAGAGAATATATTAAACACCTAGCACCAACACTGCTAGTAACAAGGCACATTCATCAATTTCTACTTCACGAAAAGCCCTATACAAGTCAATTGTCAATTTTGCCTGAATTTTGGACAGTGGGTATTCAGTGGCGAAAATAAACATTACATTGCTCTTCCCACACTGTCATTTACATATACAGTAGAAAATATACGTTTGACAGAACTCGTGTTGTATATTTCAAAAGTTAATTTGGATCTTCTTCTGAAATCTAGGAGACAACAATATCCACAATTCTCATGAGGTATTTGCAGTGGTGAGAAGGGTCCTCTCAATAATTTATATAACCTGATCTCCAGTTCGTTTGAGGCCAGTAACTCTGGCTGCCAAGAGAAAGGCCATTCCAGTCAATATTTCTGTGATGAAAGATATCCATGCCAAAGCCAATGACCATCCAAAACGTATGTCAATTTCAGACAGAATTGCACTGCCCGAGGAATACAATACATAATTAAATGCAGCAGCAGAATAGGCAATGTAAATGCTAATTCCCGTTAGAGTCACTAGTGCTGAAGAGAAAAGAAAGAAAAAAAATTAATATGCATACACTTTTATACAGCATGTAAGTTCAGTGCCAGCTAAATTCAGTATATGTTTAAAAGTGAAACTGTGACCAGGCTACGGACATTCAAAAATGCACGTATTCCTAATTTGCTGTAAGTTGGTCTCAAAACAAGCCCTTAATGATTTGTTTTTACAGCTACTATGGAGCAATAAACCCTCAAAGTTTACAGCAAAAAATACTTTCAGTTTTATTTCAGCAGTTGAATAATTCTTTTGATATATTTGGTTTGTTTTCTGAACTGATTGTGTTTAGAAGGTACCTGTTAAAGTCCCATTTTTGTTGTGCTCTTACATTTGTGTAGCCAGGTGACTTGCAAAAGACGTGAAGTGAGAGAAACTGTGGTGCTGAACTGGTTAGCAGCTATGACAGCAATAGGAGGGAGCTGCTGAGCAGGAAGAGTTTAATAGACTGATTCGGGCAGCAATGCACTGTGGGAACTGTAGTCCAGAGAAGAGAGACTCTACTGGTATCAAGAGCATTTCCCTTCAAAGGGAGATTGCCAGGATGAAGGGGAAGAGATGCATTTTTTCAGAGCTGTAGAGGACACAGTTTCTTCTTGCTATGTGAGCCCAGAGAGTGCACATCACTGCCCAGTGTGCACCACTACTGCTTCATAAGGGTGACCTGAGCAGGATATGGGGTGCTGAGTTTAGGGTGACAATGACTATACAGCCAGAGTTACCTGGGTGTAGAGCAGAGAGTGGACTAATTGCCGTGTGTGACCAGATGGTGAGTTGCAATATCGCTGGGACTGGTGAGCTGCTGCTATGTGGATTTACTATTTGCTGATAGAGACTGCACCCTTTAGGAATGAACCATACAGCTATCTAGTAGCTTTATTGCTGCTTGCAGGCTTGACTGAGGCTATTCTCATGTGCACTAATGGCACAACTGGGCCCTAGCACTAGCCAGCTGAAGAGTTAGGACTAAAGACTGTCCCTTTGCAGCTGTTACACAGAGACCTTCACATATTGCTTACGCGAAGAGGTACCTATAAAGGGTTAGGACTAAAGACTGTCCCTTTGCAGCTGTTACACAGAGACCTTCACATATTGCTTATGTGAAGAGGTACCTCTAAGGGGACATTGCACCATATCCTAGCCATTCTCCTAGATTGCACTCCAGACTAGTTATAGTTTTAGTATTCATTTTGCAGTTAATCTTTATATACACTGTTTATTGCTGACTTTGCTGATTCATGAGGTAATCCCAGTCTAGTGGTACAGAACTGTATTCTAAATTACCTTGACATAGTAATTATACTGTCTAGTGGACTGTGTCTGAACCATTTATTCTAACTTCTATCAGTACATTGAGTTCATTTACCACTAAAGAGTTAAAAGAGAAGTATGGAGGTTTTTTTTGCTAATCATACTTACCTTGGTGAATGAAGCATCAGACCAATGCTGCAGCTGTCCCCCGGTGTCTCTGCACTGAGAACCGAACCACCGAACACCGCCAATGGCTCGGTTCTCACTCCTCCCCGAGCAGAGCGATGCTGTCAGTCAGCACCCCTTCTGCTCTCCTTCTACATGCTCATTGGAGCACTGAGATGTGGAAGGGCGGGGAGCGGCCGTCTCAGCAGCTTGCTGAGACTGCCATCACTCAAGGCAGCTGGCGGATCCAGACTTGGGAAGTTGGGATGACGTGCTGCCTCAACTGATGGCAGTGACGTCAGCAGAGAGCAGACTGCAGACCGCTCTCCACTGAAAACTGGTCACAGTAGTGCAAAACAAATTGCACTCCTGTGACCCAGAGGAAAAGCCCAGCCTAAAAAGCTCAGGCTGGACTTCTCCTTTACAGGTATCTACACTTTCACTTAGTGTTTCTATAGGTGCTTGCAGTAACTTTCACCCAACCAGGTGTGTCTGAGGTTGTTCTTGGAGTTGAGGTGCAGAACCCAAATTACTCACTTCTTTTTCATTCTCTTGGTCTCTAACTTTGAACCCTATTCTGGAACTATGAAGAATATATTCTTACAGTGCAATAGTCTCTTAGAACAAAGTAAATTTGGGGTGATGCACGATAACTTTATTTGGGTATTGTACATCACTGTTTTCCTCTACATTATAAGATTAACTCTAAGATCTGTTGAGCATGGATATTTCTCTCCCTGGAAATGATTATGCTATTTCTGATAAGCCTTTTGTGACTGCCTTTATGAGCCGACAATGCATATACTGTATCTTGTGAATGTCCCTAAGCTTTCCATGTTTAATTCAGGGACATTAACAAATAGGTAAATACTTCAGTGTGAAAAAAGATTTTGGGTGCTCCCGTGCAAATGGCTGTATGTTATAAATGGAACTGCTGCCCCTACTAATACAGCTACCTGAGTGGAGTGTATGGTGAATGATGAGTTAAAGTAGTAGGTGTGGCGCTCTTCTTAGGAGTGAATAAATCCTTAAGGCAGAAGTCTAAGTGCTCTAATGTTTACCCTCTTATCAGTGACTTACTGGTTATTGGATATAATTAGACCACGGCAAGTATAAAATCCAACATTGACTACACATTCACTTCGACTAGAGGAGCATGAAGGCATGCCGAAGGAGATTAATCCTGGGCTTTATAAAAAAAGGGGTATGGCAGATTTGGCTAATTGAATTGTGAATATTGGTTTAAACAGATCAGAATCCTGCAATATACAAACCCCAGACCAACCAAAAATGGCCGCTAATCATGCGGTTGGGGTCGTCAGCTCACCACATGCTATATATAGTTGGGAAGTGTAGCAAGATGGCGCCGCTCCAGATGATGTCTTGATTATGAAACGTGTAGGTCTCAGCTTGTAGCGTCTTTGCGTCACTTCCAGTTTGAAGCCGTGGAACACGAATCATCCCTGATTTTAAATGCTTTTTGTACACAGAGAAAATGTGAGTATGTTCACAACTGTGTATATCCAATAAACACTTTGAAAACGGTATTATGCTATGGGAGCAATCTTTTCATGTGGATGAGACAGAGTGGCTGAATCTTTAAAGGAGCAAAGAGAAGAGAGGTACACACACACAGGCGTGGATCTGGGATCTGCTACACAGTGGCATGCACTGGGAATGTGGAATACCCCTTCGAGGGGTGAATATTTCTGGTGAGTGCAGCACCTTAAGGGGAGCACCATAAGAAGCACCAGCACAAGTTCATAGTTAAAGAAGCACACAATTGAAGAGCACTTTATCACTTTACAAAAGACTTTTCTGTGGATTCAAAAGAACCGTGCATATGACCATTTATTTAATTTTTTAAAAATGTTTTCATTGGAGCACCAGTCACTTTACATAAGATTGTACACTAATTTATCACCATATGTTTATATGATTTACTTTTTAGAGATGTGTAAATATTATTAATTGCAAGTTAACACATGTTAGCCGTATTTAAAGCACAAGTGACTTTAATTTTAGATTTACTTTAGATTTACTTGGTTGTAAATAAATAGGGGGGTTTCTAGCTTCCCCTAAGTAATTTATAACTATTTATTTTCTTGTCTGTTCCTATAATTAGCTAGTCTGTTAAAGCTCTGATAATATTAATGGTGATGATATAATAACAATGTTAACTATAAAAATAAACACAATGCTCAAAGAAGCAAAGGTCTTGTTTCGTTACTAAGAAATTAGAAAAACGGACATAGAAAACTATGAATATTACAGGGCATATTAGTTCGTCCTCAGTGTTCGGGGTCCCTAAGCTGGGATCAATGAGAAAAGAGGGGACCTCATCATTTGCCCTCACCCTTTTGAAAGCACACTCAGACACAATCCACACAAGCACTCTCTTGCCCGCCCGTGTAGTCCTCTGTTCAAAGAAAAGCTATAAGGGGCTGTTCTTCCTAATCACCAGGAAGTATGTTATTCCCCTGAATATCCTCCAGGAAGTCTGTTTCTGTCTTCGGCAGGGGGGGCAGCATTAGTCTGCGTACACCTGCCTTGACCCAGGTCAACTTCCAGTCCACATCTGTTCCTTTGATGTTTTTGTAAGTCAGGAAATCAGTCATTTTAATTTGCACCTCACCAGTAGGTCTGAGCTGATGCTCCTCTACCCGCCCCCATACATCAAATCAGGAGCCCTATGTGAGAATAACTTTCAGGAGATGAATTCCCATTTATGACTTTTTGTTACAAACACCCTGTTGGATAATCTTGCTAACTGTACTAACTCAATACAGTTTTAACTTTTACATTTAGTAGGAATTTAGCTGTAATTCTGAAAATGTTGCCATATATGGGTCCACTAATAATAATTTTAGTGTATTTTTTGAGAAAATATTGTTTTGATAAACATTTGTGCAAATATCACAGTAGTAATCCCCGAAGTAGTAAAATTGGTTTTGGAGTGTAATTCTAAGCATGAAAATGCTGTGTGTTAGAAATATCTTAATGACAATTTTGTGTAAAAAAAATACATTTTAATTTTCTTTCCACATTTTTCAAAAACTTGTGACAACATTTTCACCATGGCCCAGGCATTTTGGGCCTCAAGAAATGAGATAGGCAGTCAGTACATCAGGTTTGATCAATGATTTTCAAATATATATACAGTACCATAGTTTGTAGACTCCATAAGTGTCACTTAGACTTTAAAATATACATATACATATTTTTACCAAAGAAATATAGCAAAATATACCTTGCTCCAAAACTATTAAGAAAGATGATTTATTTATTTATTTATTGTATAACAGAAACTAGGATTTTTTTTAATCAAAATTTTCCTTTATATAGCAAAACAATAAAACCCAGTGGTAATTAAATACCACCAAAAGAAAGCTCTGTCTCAAAGACTGATCTAAAATAAATTTGAGTACAGTGTTGCATGACTGAGTAAAAGTGGGACAGCACTGAAAAATGGCCTGGGCAGGAAAAGGGTGAAACAGTCCAGTCTTGAAGTGAATAAAAGAAGTTTCCTATATTATCTAGGGATCTATTCAAACCATTTCAAATGTATCAATAGTTATATTTGCATGTTACTGCCTTTTAAGGCTTTTCTGTTATTACTTATCTACAATGAGCCACATTTTTGTTTGTTTCATACCACCATGACTTTTAAAGCCCTAGAATATCATGCTGTCAAAAGAAGGAGGCAGTTTTGGAAAGCAATAGTAGATACATGTATAGAAGATACATGTATAGTTGATACATGTATAGAAGATACATGTATAATTGGTCAGGCTCTGTGTATTCCATCTTATTTTCCATTTCAGCTTTTTTGCACTTAGTGTACTTGTTTTGGCACTTGTATACTTGTATACTATTAGAAAGTAGCATGGTACAAGCTGGAATTTCTTTTTCAGCAGATGCCCTAAGAAAGAATCTGGATACCTGCCAACCTTACTGAATTATTGATTTGAGAGCAGTGTGCATTCAGAGGGCTAAGATGTTTTTCAAGTAGATAGAAACAGATTTCCTTTATGATTTTAAGCACCAATTCTACCATTTGGATTATGAATATTGTGAATTTAAGTTTGCTGTACATTCTGTTCCATAAGGAAGAGACATTGTTGTGTCTTATAGGATATATATGATAATTCCATGGAAATTACATATGTATTTTGTGGTAGCATGGTCAATTTTTTCAACACTGTTGGAGCTTATTTGCAACACTTGTTTGCTAACGCTGTCACTGTGTGTTTGTGATTTCTGCCAATAGTATTTGTAAGACCTCTTTCGCACGGGCGGCTGTTTCTGCCGAAGTTAAAAGCATGTTTCGTTCTTTTGAAATTCAAGGCTCCAGGCACTGCAATCACCTGCTTCTGTACATTGCGATTAGCCGCTTTTAGCTGTGTTTACGTGCGTCTGCGTTTAGCTGCGGTTGAACATTCTTGTCATTCCCATAGCAACTATTTATATATTTTTTGGTCCCTTGACTACCCATGATGCATTTCGGTCCACAGTATTTAAAAAACAAGCTATTTCCTGTGTTTTGTTCAGTGCCAGTGTCTGTGTTCAGTGAGAGGCGATCGACCTGTGATCATTGAATATGAGTTCTTATGTTAGCAATTTGATTGCAATGCTAATTTTTCTGCTCATGAGGATGAAAAGGAGAAGACAGATGGATGTAATTCAGCGGAGGAGATGTTGTTGTTATTAATGGGTGCATCCCTTGACCTTCCAGCGCCTATCTATCGGCTACTTTGCCCTCATGTCCAGAGAACTGCGGTCTCATCAAGGCAAGTTCTATAATTTTACAAGGATGTCGGTGGCAACCTTTGATGAGCTACTAGAACTTGTAAGAGGACGTCTGAGCTGAACCAGGACCAACATGAGACAAAGCATTACTGCGGAAGAACGGCTGTTGGTGACTTTAAGGTAGGATTTCCAGATGTAGTACAGATGCATAAAATAAAGTTCATGTGCATTCAGGTGTCCCAATACTATTTCAACGAAAATGCAAATAACACTGCGCTAACCCAATACAAAAAAGCAGCTACATAAAATATGACCAATATTATAAACAGAAATAGAAGTGAAATGCAACACTAATGATGATAGCAAATGGTGGAAAACACATTAATAATGGTGGCCATTATAAATATACACATGGATAAAACACATATACCATAATATGAAATGATAAGTGTTGGGTGAGATATAATAACGTCCCAATAAATAACTATAAATCAAACACACAAAAGTCCCAAACGTAGGCTGGATATAAATATTGGACTGGTGTAGGAATCTTCTCCTGTATATCATGAGTTGTACGGTCATAGAATGTAAATAGATGGAATACGCTTACCAACAGGAGTGGATTTGGATGCCTGTGACACCAAATCAAGCAGGCTCTGAGATCCTTGGTGGACGGTGGTTGGTCCTAGAAACCCCAGATCTCAAGGGGATCTATCTTCTATGGTCCACGTCACGGCTGTTGGCTCCAAAGCCCGAGAGGGGATGTCCGCCACAGGAAAATCTCCGGAGCATGGGTGGTTCCCAAAAAGATGGATAAAACGCCAATAGTGCAGATCAAATGACGTATTTTATTGGATATCACCAATAATCGACAAACGATATAAAAAGCGTGATCACGTATAAAACAATAAAATCAAGTGTAGGGAAGAGTAAGGCTCGTCTGATGCGTTTCCTCCACATGGACTTCAACAGGGGCATCAAACTCATCTCCTACACTGTACAAATTTATATAAAAACTATACCAATCATGTGGCCAATCAAACATCAGTAATAGGGTCACGTGATACATCGACTCCTGATAGGCCAAAGAGGAATCAGCTGACTGCCTTGAATTATCCAATGAGACCACCCACCAATGGAGGGAGAAACATATCCCTTAACCAATGGGAAATTAGTGGAAATAGTAACAATGAAGATATAAGGGGGGACCTAAACTATCATAGTTTCCGCAGTACTGTAATCATCTGTGCCCACTCAGAGAGTTCTAGGATACATCAATACATTTATCATAATGCATGGACATAGTGCCAGGATCCCGAGTGTGGATATAGATAGCCCAGAAAATGTTATTTTAAATTGTTAGTGAGAGCTCGACCAAGGGTCACATGACCGCATCTTTTCTGACGTGGCTCAGCGGCCAACGTATTAAACACTGCACGATCCCTCATATTGGATCAGCGCAGTAAAGAGGAAAAATCAGACAGAGCACTGGTCATGTGACATGTCTGATGACATAGTGACATGATCTTGAGGGACGAATAGCGTCTCGATTATTGGAATCCAAAGAGACATGTGACAACAAAGGAAGTCACATGTTCTCCTGTAGCCAATAGAATGATCTGGTATCTCCAGCTCCTCCGGACTGTAAGCAGGGAAGGTGATTTCATCCCCTACCGCCCGGAAGTGATGGATATAGTGGCGGGGACAGCCGGAAGAACGGAACAAAGAAAAAATCTTTAGCTCTCCCAGTGTAATTCTCCTGGCGGCTAACCTATATGATATATAGATAACTAAAAAAATACTTGACAATAAGGATGGGGAATGTGTGTCCTTCCACTAACATGAGTAAATGTGTGTACATATACCGTAATAAAGGACAGTGTAACACAATGCAAGTATCTAAATGGAATGATGTGTTAAATATAGAATTTGTGACAATGTAAAAATGTGAATGTGTAATGTATAAGGTTCATCTGAACTGCAAACAGGGGAAATAGTATCATCACTCACTGTAATGGTGAGTATGACGGCGGGGACCCCCGGAAGTGTAGGAAAGAACAAAAATCTTCACCTCTCACAGTGTCACTCCCCCGAGGAATCATGACTAAAAATAATGATGTGAATAAAAGTGGAAAATATGTATTGATCCAATAATATGAATAGATGTGTGGACCTATATCATAAGGGGATGATATTGAAAATATTCAATATGAGAGGTGAATATAAGTGAATGAAACATGAACGTAGATGATGTAGGAAGGGAACTGATGGGAGAATGACATGAAAATTGTATTGGGGACAGATTTGGTGAATATCAACCACTTCTAGTGTGAGGAACAATCACGCTTGGTTAATAAAGGAATTAATATCCCATTTTACGTTTAACCCATGGGGCGAATAAGTGCGTAGTTCAAATATCCAATACGTTTCGAGCCTCAAGACTCAACGCACACGTGATTCGCCCCTCCAATTGGCAACAAATTTGTCAATTATAAGGAACTGGGTTCCAGTAGGATCCTGATTGTGGTGTGTAAGATAGTGTCTTGGCACCGTGTGATTAGTCTTGCCTGCTTGTATATTGGTAAGATGTTCTCCTACTCGAACTAAAAAAGTTCTTTTAGTATGACCCACGTACTGTTTTTTACAGGGGCAAGTTAATAGATACACTATATATTCTGTGGCACATGTAGTGAAGTGCTTCATGGGGTAGGTGCATTGAGTAACTGTTGATTGGAAGGTGTCTGTTTTTCGTCTCCCATTGGTGTTGTAAAAACAGACCCTACATTTCCTACAGGGAAAAAACCTTTGCAATCCTGAAAGAAAGGGGTCTTTTTGGGGAATCTATAATATTAGGGGCAATTTGTCCTTGGATGGATCTAGCGCCTCTAAATGTGACTCCCGCATGTTCTGGAAGTGCTGGGCCTAAGAGAGCATCATTTCGAAGAACGCCCCAATGTTTTTTAAAAATTTTCTGAATTTGCCTGGCTTGTACAGAATAAGTAGTAAAAAAAAGACCACTTAAATTTGTCATCTTTGGTCTTCCTTGGATTGGTGACCAGAAAGGATCATCTGTCCATGGAGCCGACCCTTTGTATTTCTGCCTCCAACTCAGAATGTGTGTAGCCTTTTTCTATAAACCTGTTTTTGAGGGTCTGGGCTTGGGTAAGATAATCTACCTCATTGGTACAGTTGCGTCGCAGCTGAAGAAATTGGCTGTGAGGTACTGATTTTAGCCACTGTGAATGGTGGCAACTGTCCAATGGGATATACCCATTGCGATCTGTGGGTTTGAAGAATTTTCGAAGCTCCAAACGATTATTATGAACTTTAATCTCCAGATCTAAGAAATGTATAGACGTGAGACTGGCTTCATAGGTTAATTTAATACCTCGACCATTGCAATTCAAATGAGCCATGAATTTATGTAATGAGGGAAAATCGCCTTTCCATAGAAGGAGGATGTCGTCTATATAACGAGCCCAGAGGACCACTTCTGGCCTCCTGGGTGAATAGACGACATCCTCCTCCCACTTGGCCATGAAAAGGTTGGCCAGACCGGGGGCAAACTTGGCCCCCATGGCCACACCTCTGGTTTGTAAATAAAAATTGTCTTAGAACCAAAAATAGTAATGGGTCATTGCAAATTTGAGAAGATCCATAATAAAATTACGCTGTAAGGCTGGTACAGAAACATTTTGGGATAAATAATATTCAACTGCGGCAAAGTTTTAGTTTAGTTTTTATATAAATTTGTACAGTGTAGGAGATAAGTTTGATGCCCCTGTTGAAGTCCATGTGGACGAAACGCGTCGGACGAGCCTTACTCTTCCCTACACTTGATTTTATTGTTTTATACGTGATCATGCATTTTATATCGTTTGTCGATTATTGGTGATAGCCAATAAAATACGTCATTTGATCTGCACTATTGGTGTTTTATCTATCTTTTTGGGAACCACCCATGCTCCGGAGATTTTCCTGTGGCGGAGATCCCCTCTCAGGCTTTGGAACCGACAGCCGTGACGCAGTCCATAGAAGATAGACCCTCCTTGAGATCCGGGGTTTCTAGGACCAACCACTGTCCACCAAGGATCTCAGAGCCTGCTTGATTCGGTGTCACAGGCATCCAAATCCACTCCTGTTGGTAAGCGTATTCCATCTATTTACATTCTATGACCGTACAACTCATGATATACAGGAGAAGATTCCTACACCAGTCCAATATTTATATCCAGCCTACGTTTGGGACTTTTGTGTGTTTGATCTATAGTTATTTATTGAGACGTTATTATATCTCACCCAACACTTATCATTTCATATTATGGTATATGTGTTTTATCCATGTGTATATTTATGTATGTGTGTGTGTGTATATATATATATATATTTATATATCATATATCACAGCAGCAATGTTTCAGGCATCACTGCCCTTACTCAATATATATGTAATTGATCGCATTAATTTTCAGCCCACCAAGAGAAGAAGTTTTCATGCCTCGCAGTTTCTTTCTGTTACCTTGTATTTACGGGTATCTCATAAGTGCGAGAAGGCCAAAACATATGGCCAAAACATATGGTGGTGCTTACAATCTATGTCCCAATAAAGAAAATGTTCAGTATGGTCACTCTGTAGAATATGTGTAATTATTTTTCTTACTTTCTTTCTGAATTGTTCTCAATTTTTTATTGCAGATACCTTGCCACTGGTACCAGTTTCACCTCCCTTCACTATCAATTTCTAATGTGAATATCTTTATTGTTTGGGAAGAACTTAAAAACTCAGTGATGCCAGAACCAACATCCAGACTGTGGGAAGAAATACTGGATGAATTCTGGGAGAAAACTAACTTCCCAAATTGCATTGGGGCATTAGATGGAAAACATATCCGTCTGATCAAGCCACCTAAATCTGGTTCCCGCTTCTTTAACCACAAAAAATATTTCTCAATTGTTCTGCTGGGACTCAGTGATGCAAATATGAGATTCATAGCTGTGGATGTTGGCGCATATGGAAATTGGGGAGATTCCAGAATGTTTAGGAACTCTGTGATGGGTCAGCGATTCTAATTTGGCGAATTTGATGTGCCAGAATCAAGGCCTCTGCCAGGCGCTGCTGGGCTGGATCTTCCTTTGGTCATTATAGGAGATGAGGCATTTGCGTTATTCATCTACCTCCTCAGGCCCTACACAAGGCATGGGCTCACTTCCAAAAAACTTATTTTCAACTATTTCAGTAGAGCATGCCGAATGGTGTAGTGTGCATTTGGTATCTGCACAGCCAAATGGCTTGTTCTATTAACATCTATGCACCTTGAAGTCGATCATGCAGTGAATGTAGTTTTGGCGTGCTGTGCTCTCCATTATTTTGGAGAACTCCATTATTTTGGAGAACTCCATTATTTTGGAGTGAATCCTCAGAACTGTTTTCTAATGAACCCCGAGGTCATGTGACTGGCACTCGTCCCACTAGTCAAAGCACTACAAATCCGTGAAGATTTTGCTGACTATTTCCTTTCTGATGATGGAAGGGTACCATGGCAATATAACTTTGTGTAATCTTTACTTGTTATCTTTACTTTACTACTGTTGCATCAACCTGCTTACATTTTTCTTACATCTCAATAGTTAATAGTTTACATTTTTGGATGAAATAAAAAAGTTGACACCTTTGTCCAATTCAATTGAAATTATTTTTATTTTTTCTATATAAAGTCACCAAAGGTTAGAAAAAATAAAGTAATCTTACAAAACCTTGATGCTTGCATTTATAAAAACTTTTTTTTATTCCGTTTGGAATGTTGAAAAGATTTTTAGTTTCAAGTATACAAAACTATATTTGAACTTTACTAAGTGCTGTGTAGTACTGTGTAGTACTGCGCGTACTGGATGGTACATACCGGTCTTACAATGTCCAAATGTATTGCTTTAAAGTAAAAAAAATTTAAACTGCTTTTTATTCTGTATGCATAAACTTGAAAGTGTGTCCAACATCCTGCTGAGAGATGCCTCTATTGAAGAAGTGTCATAAATTGTGTGTACGGACTCTGATTGCTCAGTAGAGATTGCTCCGTTGATCCCTGATGAGCCGGTGGATGAAAGGTCCTTCTCTGCTTACTGTGCAGGGACGGACCTGTCAGAGCTCCGCTCTCCTCTGAGGGGGATCAGATGAAAACGGACCGCTTGACCGGTTTCATCCGTTCCGCCAGACGGATGGAAATGAGGAAATTAGGAAAAAAAAACAATCAGCAGGAAGTTGGATATACCTGATTACAACTTAGTAACATTATACCACAGCATACAAATAAAAATAAAACAGGCATATAAATAACAAAATAGAAAACTACAAGTTTTCATAAACTGGATAAGGGGAACACAGGGAAGAATGGCTTGGTTCACTGCCAACATCTATGGGTGATCCAGATTGGGAAGATAAGGGTGAAATAATTGGGTGTGGCTGCGCATGCATCCTTTGAAAACCCTGCTGAGATGGGAAAGGTGTGTAGATTGGTGGGGGTCCTGAGTATGGGTTCATGGCAGGTGTAGTGTCATGATACTGATGACTGGGCAGTGATTTAGTAAAAGAGCCACTAGGTGTAATAAAACCCAAACCCCATGGCTGAAATCTAGGAAATGGGAGTTGCTCTTTGCAAGCAGAAACTATGTACATAAGATATGCATATACAGTGGGGACGGAAAGTATTCAAACCCCCTTAAATTTTTCACTCTTTGTTATATTGCAGCCATTTGTTAAAATAATTTAAGTTCATTTTTTTCCTCATTAACCACTTCAGCCCCAGAAAGATTTACACCCTTCCTGACCAGAGCACTTTTTACAATTTGGCACGGCGTCGCTTTAACTGCTAATTGCGCGGTCATGCAATGCTGTACCTAAACGAAATTTGCATCCTTTTCTTCCCACAAATAGAGCTTTCTTTTGATGGTATTTGATCACCTCTACGGTATTTATTTTTTGCGCTATAAATAGAAAAAGACCGAAAATTTTGAAAAAAATGATATTTTCTACTTTTGTTATAAAAAAATCCAATAAACTCAATTTTAGTCACACATTTAGGCCAAAATGTATTTGGCCACATGTCTTTGGTAAAAAAAATGTCAATAAGCGTATATTTATTGGTTTGCGCAAAAGTTATAGCGTCTACAAACTAGGGTACATTTTCTGGAATTTACACAGCTTTTAGTTTATGACTGCCTATCTCATTTCTTGAGGTGCTAAAATGGCAGGGCAGTACAAACCCCCCCCCCCAAATGACCCCATTTAGGAAAGTAGACACCCCAAGGAAATTGCTGAGAGGCATGTTGAGCACATTGAATATTAATTTTTTTTGTCCCAAGTGATTGAATAATGACGAAAAAAAAAAAAATTACATAAAGTTGTCACTAGGGATGAGCTTCGAGTTCGAGTTGAACTCATGTTCGACTCGAACATTGGCTGTTCGCAAGTTCGCTGAACAGCGAACAATTTGGGGTGTTCGCAGCAAATTCGAATGCCGTGGAACACCCTTTAAAAGTCTATGGGAGAAATCAAAAGTTCTAATTTTAAAGGCTTATATATAAGTTATTGTCATAAAAAGTGTTTGGGGACCTGGGTCCTGCCCCAGGGGACATGGATCAATGCAAAAAAAAGTTTTAAAAACGGACGTTTTTTCAGGAGCAGTGATTTTAATAATGCTTAAAGTCAAACAATAAAAGTGTAATATCCCTTTAAATTTTGTAGCTGGGGGGTGTCTATAGTATGCCTGTAAAGGGGCGCATGTTTCCTGTGTTTAGAACAGTCTGACAGCAAAATGACATTTTGAAGGAAAAAAGCCATTTAAAACTACTCGCGGCTATTGCATTGCCGGTCCGACAATACACATAGAAGTTCATTGATAAAAACAGTATGGGAATTCCCCACAGGGGAACCCCGAACCAAAATTTTAAGAAAAAATGACGTGGGGGTCCCCCTATATTCCATACCAGACCCTTCAGGTCTGGTATGGATTTTAAGGGGAACCCCACACCCAAAAAAAAATGGCGTGAGGTCCCCCCAAAAATCCATACCAGACCTTTATCCGAGCACGCAACCTGGCAGGCCGCAGGAAAAGAGGGGGAACGAGAGAGCGCCCCCCCTCCTGAACCGTACCAGGCCACATGCCCTCAACATTGGGAGGGTGCTTTGGGGTAGCCCCCCAAAACACCTTGTCCCCAAGTTGATGAGGACAAGGGCCTCATCCCCACAACCCTGGCCGGTGGTTGTGGGGGTCTGCGGGTGGGGGCTTATCGGAATCTGGAAGCCCCCTTTAACAAGGGGACCCCCAGATCCCAGCCCCCCCCTGTGTGAAATGGTAAGGGGGTACAAAAGTACCCCTACCATTTCACTAAAAAAGTGTCAAAAATGTTAAAAATGACAAGAGACAGTTTTTGACAATTCCTTTATTTAAATGCTTCTTCTTTCTTCTATCTTCCTTCATCTTCTTCTTCTTCTTCTGGTTCTTCTGGCTCTTCTGGTTCTTCCTCCGGGATTCTCGTCCAGCATCTCCTCCGCGGCGTCTTCTATCTTCTTCTCCTCAGGCCGCTCCGCACCCATGGCATGGGGGGAGGCTCCCGCTCTTCTCTTCATCTTCTTCTCTTCTTCATCTTCTTCATCTTCTTCTTTTCTTCTCCCCTCTGACGCATGGGACATGACGGGACTTCCCTGTGGCATTCCCCATGACGTCACAGGGAAGTCCCGTCATGTCCCGTGAGTCAGAGGGGGACGAGGTCACCAGGTGGCCCCACCCCCCATTATTTAAGAACCGTCAGACGAGGAGACGCCGTCACACAGCAGGAGCCTCCCTCCATGCCAGCATGGATGCGGAGCGGCCCGGAGAAGAAAATGAAGAAGAGAAGATGAAGAAGAAGAGAAGATGAAGAAGAAGAGAAGATGAAGAAGAAGAAGATGAAGAAGAGAAGAAGATGAAGAGAAGAGTGGGAGCCTCCCCCCATGCCATGGGTGCGGAGCGACCCGAGGAGAAGAAGATAGAAGATGCAGCGGAGGAGATGCTGGACGAGAACGCCGGAGGAAGAACCAGAAGAGCCAGAAGAAGAAGAAAGAAGAAAGAAGCATTTAAATAAAGGAATTGTCAAAAACTGTCTCTTGTCATTTTTAACATTTTTGACACTTTTTTAGTGTCGTTTTTTTTTTTTTATGATGCGGGGTTCCCCTTAAAATCCATACCAGACCTGAAGGGTCTGGTATGGAATTTAGGGGGACCCCCACGTCATTTTTTTTTTTAATTTTGGTTCGGGGTTTGGTTCGGGGTTCCCCTGTGGGGAATTCCCATGCCGTTTTTATCAATGAACTTCTATGTGTAGTGTTTTAAATGGCTTTTTTCCTTCGAAATGTCATTTTGCTGTCAGACTGTTCTAAACACAGGAAACATGCGCCCCTTTACAGGCATACTATAGCCACTTAAGGACTAGCCTAGTTTTGGATTTTAGGTGTTTACATGTTTAAAACAGGTTTTTCTGCTAGAAAATTACTTAGAACCCCCAAACATTATATATGGTTTTTCTTATAACACCCTAGAGAATAAAATGGCGGTCGTTGCAATATTTTTTTTTGCACCGTATTTGCGCAGCGGTCTTAAAAGCGCACTTTTTTTGGAAAAAATTCACTTTTTTGAATAAAAAAATAAGACAACAGTAAAGTTAGCCCAATTTTTTTTATAAGTAAATTGATACCCAACATGTCATGCTTGAAAATTTTGCACGCTCATGGAATGGCGTCAAACCTTTACCCTCAAAAATCTCCATAGGCGACATTTAAAAAATTCTACAGGTTGCATATTTTGCGGTACAGAGGAGGTCTAGAGCTAGAATTATTGCTCTCACTCTACTGGTCGCTGCGATACCTCACATGTGTGGTTTGACCACCGTTTTCATATGCGGACGCTACTCACGTATGCGTTTGCTTCTGCGCGCGAGCTCGTCGGGACGGGGGGGTTTAAACATTTTTTTTATTATTTTTATTATTTATTTTACAATATTTTATTTATTTTTACACGGTTTAAAAAAAAAATGGTGTCACTTTTATTCCTATTACAAGGAATGTAAACATCCCTTGTAATAGAAAAAAGCATGACAAGACCTCTTAAATATTAGATCTGGGGTCAAAAAGACCTCAGATCTCATATTTACACTAAAATGCAATAAAAAAAAAAAAAAAGTCATTTAGAAAAAGGACATTTGAAAAAATGTGCCTTTAAGAGACATGGGCAGAAGTGACGTTTTGACGTCGCTTCCGCCCAGCAGTGTCATGGAGATGAGTGGGCGCCATCTTAGCCTCACTCATCTCCAGACACACTACAGGGAAGGACGCGATCGCCTCCGCCACTACCGACGGCTCCAGTAAGCAGCGGAGGGCACCGGATCGCGGCGGAAGGGGGGCCCCTCTCCCGCCACCGATAAAGGTGATCTCGCTGTGAATCCGCCACAGGGACCACTTTTATCTGAAAGCCGACCTCCGCACGTAAACGGGGATATTGGGGTTATGGCAACTAGCTACTGCCATAACAACGATATCCCCGTTCAAAGTTTGGACGTACATAGGCATGCGGCGGTCCTTAAGTGGATAGACACCCCCCAGCTATGAAATTTAAAGGGATATTACACTTTTATTGTTTGACTTTAAGCATTATTAAAATCACTGCTCCTGAAAAAACATCCGTTTTTAAAACTTTTTTTTGCATTGATCCATGTCTCCTGGGGCAGGACCCAGGTCCCCAAACACTTTTTATGACAATAACTTGCATATAAGCCTTTAAAATTAGCACTTTTGATTATTCATGTTTGTGTCCCATAGACTTTAACAGTGTTCACGTGTTCAAACGAACTTTTTTCCTGTTCGCATGTTCTGGTGCGAACCGAACAGGGGGGTGTTCGACTCATCCCTATTTGTCACTAAATGATATATTGCTCACACAGGCCATGGGCATATGTGGAATTGCACCCCAAAATACATTCTGCTGATTCTCCTGAGTACGGGGATACCACATGTGTGGGACTTTTTGTGAGCCTAGCTGCTACGGGGCCCCGAAAACCAATCACCGCCTTCAGGGTTTCTAAGGGCGTAAATTTTTGATTTCACTCCTCACTACCTATCACAGTTTTGAAGGCCATAAAATGCCCAGATGGCACAAACCCCCCCAAATGAACCCATTTTGGAAAGTAGACACCCCAAGCTATTTGCTGAGAGGCATGTTGAGTCCATGGAATATTTTATATTTTGACACAAGTTGCGGGAAAGTGACAAATTTATTTATTTTTTTTGCACAAAGTTGTCACTAAATGATATATTGCTCACACAGGCCATGGGCATATGTGGAATTGCACCCCAAAATACATTTAGCTGCTTCTCCTGAGTATGGGGATACCACATGTGTGGGACTTTTTGGGAGCCTAGCCACGTACGGGACCCCGAAAACCAAGCACCGCCTTCAGGCTTTCTAAGGGCGCAAATTTTTGATTTCACTCTTCACTGGCTATCACAGTTTTGGAGGCCATGGAATGTCCAGGTGGCACAAACCCCACAAATGACCCCTTTTTGGAAAGTAGACACCCCAAGCTATTTGCTGAGAGGCATGGTGAGTATTTTGCAGCTCTCATTTGTTTTTGAAAATGAAGAAAGACAAGAAAAAAAAATGTTTTTCTTTTTTCAATTTTCAAAACTTTGTGACAAAAAGTGAGGTCTACAAAATACTCACTATACCTCTCAGCAAAGAGCTTGGGGTGTCTACTTTCCAGAATAGGGTCATTTGGGGGGGTAAAAAAAAAAGTAAAAAAGAGCAGAGCAATAGAGAGAGAATAGAGAGAGAGAAAGAAAACAATAAAAGGACAACTATTTTTTTATTCTATATTTTTTTTGTGTTTTTTTTACACTTTTTTTGTAACTGTAACTTTTATAAGTGTAACCGGTTCCATATTCGGGTCTCTCAAAATGCGATGGCATCTTGGGAGACCCTGTGTTAGTGTGCCTAGTCTGTGCAATGCTGTACGCTAATACTCAACTAGTGTATGGTAGCGTTCAAAACTATCACCAATGCAAAGACCAGGATTGTCAGGGCAGGAGGGACAATAATAGCGGGTGTCACGCCTATATCCGCGCTTGCTGCAGACACGACATCTTTTTTTGGGGGGTTCGTTGGGTAGGGGTACTCGGGAGGACATAAAGAAAATGCCTCTCATGCAGCCGACTGCATTTGGTTGGGGATGTGAATGGGGGAAGTACGGGTGCTGCAGAAGTGGTGGGTTCCCAATTCGGATTGGCGAATGCTGCAGGAAGGGCACTATGGGCACGACGGGCCTGTGTTTGTCTTCTTCTTGGTGGCAGCGGGACACTACTTGTGCTTGCCACCTCACCAGCTTGAACTGCACTTATGGGACTCACCACGTCACCAAGTGTTACTTCAGTGCTGGTTTGACTAAGACCGGGGTGTACTAGGCCGCTGGTGCATGCCAGTTCACCAAAACGCTACCAAAAAAACTGTTAGCGATCAGGCCTGACTCTGCGAATGCTGCAGTTATGCGTTTAGTGTTTTGTAAGTGACAGTGATCGATCGATCGATACTGCACTTGGGTGGGCTGGGCTGGGCTGGGCCGGGCGGAAGGGGCAAAATGCAGTTGCTAGCAGGTATCTGGGCTGATCCCGCTAACACTGCGTTTTTGGGAACCCTAAACTGCTGGGGACGCTAGTATAGATCTGATCGGATCAGATATTGATCCGTTCAGACACTATACCACTAAGGGAGGTGTATGGTGCGTGCGTGGGTGTTAGCGGTACTGGCACTAACCTGACACTGCCTGGGGCGACGCAGACCCTATCTGACCCTAAAACCTAGGTTATATCACCACTGGGCGATCAGGGAGCTAAACCTTTATTCGGGAATAAACGGCGGGTGCCCTGACACTATAAAAAATAAACTAACTAACCAGCATCACCTGTAACAGTTATACGGTGATCAATGGTGAAAGGGTTAACTAGGGGGCAATCAAGGGGTTAAAACCTTTATTAGGTAGTATATGGGGGTCCCTGACGCTATAAAACACTGACGGCGAACCTATATATTTACCTCCCTAACTAGCGTCACCAGTGACACTAATACAGCGATCAGAAAAATGATCGCTTAGTTACACTGGCGACGGGGGGTGATCAAGGGGTTAAAACTTTATTAGGGGGGTTAGGGGGGTATCCTAGACCTAAAGGGAGCTAACACTAACTGCCCTACCACAATAACTGTCACAAACTGACACCAATGCAGTAATCAGAAAAAAAAACTGCTTCGTGTCAGTGTGACAGGGGGGGTGATTGGGGGGTGATGGGGGGTGTTATGTGTGCCTGGCGTGTTCTACTGTGTGTGTGTGTTGTGTTGTGCAACTCACTCAGATATCTTCTCTCCTCGGCGCAGGAACGGAAAATACCAATCCGAGGAGAGATGACATCACTTCCTCTGCTGCTGTTTACTATACAGCAGCAGAGGAAGACTCTCAGAAGCCGACCGCCTCGGGCACCGGGGGGGTCCAATCGGACCCCCCGCCCTTGGGAGGCAGATCACGTACCAGGTACGTGATTTTGCCTGCCCGTGCCATTCTGCCGCAGTATATCTGCGTGAGGTGGTCGGTAACTGGTTATGGTTATGTACAGAGCAGAGTGGCCCGGCGGAAGCCTCTCCTTAGTGCAAGACACATGAAAGCCTGCATGGAGTTTGCTAAAAAACACCTGAAGGACTCCAAGATGGTGAGAAATAAGATTCTCTGGTCTGATGAGACCAAGATAGCACTTTTTGGCCTTAATTCTAAGCAGTATGTGTGGAGAAAACCAGGCACTGCTCATCACCTGTCCAATACCGTCCCAACAGTGAAGCATGGTGGTGGCAGCATCATGCTGTGTGGGTGTTTTTCAGCTGCAGGGACAGGATGACTGGTTGCAATCAAGGGAAAGATGAATGCGGTACAGGAATATCCTGGACGAAAACCTTCTCCAGAGTGCTCAGGACCTCAAACTGGGCCGAAGGTTTACCTTCTAACAAGACAATGACCCTAAGCACACAGCTAAAATAATGAAGGAGTGGCTTCACAACAACTCCGTGACTGTTCTTGAATGGCCCAGCCAGAGCCCTGACTTAAACTGAATTGAGCATCTCTTTAGAGACCTAAAAATGGCTGTCCACCAATGTTTACCATCCAAACAGACAGAAATTGAAAGGATCTGCAATTTGGAATGGCAGAGGATCCCCAAATCCAGGTCTGAAAAACTTGTTGCATCTTTCCCAAAAAGACTCATGGCTGTATTAGATCAAAAGGGTTCTTCTACTAAATACTGAGCAAAGGGTCTGAATACTTAGGACCATGTGATATTTCAGTTTTTCTTTTTTAATAAATCTGCAAAAATGTCAACAATTCTGTGTTTTTCTGTCAATATGGGGTGCTGTGTGTACATTAATGAGGAAAAAAATGAACTTAAATGATTTTAGCAAATGGCTGCAATATAACAAAGAGTGAAAAATTTAAGGGGGTCTGAATACTTTCTGTCCCCACTGTATATCACCCCTAACTTCAGTACGCTTATTGAGAGGGACCTCCTTGATTAGAGACAGTAACATTCTCAAAAACATCACATCAGGGTCCGAGATGTTGAGGAATTCATCATCTTTTTGAGGCAGAGGTTTGTGAATAGTTTTTCATTTCTTCAATTAAACAATCAAAATATTCTTCAAAGGAGGCTCTTGCTGAGTACGGCGTGTTCGATGGGTGGTGGAACTAGACGGTACTCTCCTCTCAACATTTGGCTGCAAATAGATTGAAAATCCAGATCATGTTTCGCTCCAAATACGTTATATTACCAACACCAGCTGGCATTTTTGAATATGTCAGCAATAAGAGGTTTGCAGATGGAGGTTGTAAATTGATAATTTTGACATTTTGAAAATACATACCACAGGTTCTTGAGTGAGTGGTTGATAAGCATCGGGTGATAATGGCTCTGCATTTGTTTCTTGGCTTGTATCAGCATCAAATTCATTTTCTGGTGATATACTTGCACGCCTCGCTCTTGCGGGAACACTTAAGACAGTTCTAGGTAAGAATAGAAGTAAAAATAAAAAATAAAATACACAACAGGATAGCCCTCTAGCTGTAGCTGGGTGAACATTAAAAAAGAAGGGGTTTAGGTTCCTTTCTGCTGCTTCTTGGATGATAAAAAAACCCCTCAAATATACTTACGAACGCATCTCGGTGGTGCGCCTCAAAAACGACAAAACCTCTGCATGGGGGTTAGGCCTACGACATGTTGAAGCTGCTCCACTTCTATCTGCAGATCTTTGTTAGATCTCTCTTTCTTGTAGCGGTCATGTAGGGACCTCCATCTTGTATAAATCTCCTTTCCTGCAATATATTCCATTGTAAAAATTAGTTATATCCCAAACAAAACAAACATAACGTTGGCAATTTTTTAGCTATAGGGTGTAGTCCTTCGTGCTATCAAGTGAATCAATCCAATAAATGAATGTAAATAAAATTAACCTAATCTAACAAAAAGTGCCGCCAGACCTAAAGTGTATACAGTGCACTAAAAATGGGTATATAATAAAATGCAGCAATACAGCAAACTGTGCACAAATGATAAACAAACAAAGCACAACAGTGAATACACTGTAATGAAAGAGGTGGATAATTATCACAAATAGTCCCAATGGTATCGAAGCCAAACTACATTGATGAATGATGTGATATTAAAGTAGTCCATTGAGTCTATAATCCACCAATAAATGAGATGATAAACGTGTATCAAATAAAATCTTCAATAAGAGATCTTCATGAACACCACTTATGCTCTCTGGACTCTTACCTCAAACTGGAGTGTATATCGCTTTATCAATCAATATAGCTGGAGAATATGCATGAATCCAGTCATGATGGATAATGCTTCTCCAGATACTGTAATCCAAACAATCGCTTTCAAATTGTCAGCATAGACGTTCTCATGGAACGGGCATAAAAGGGGATAAAAAAGAATCTCCCATAGTGCAAAACCGTTTATGCTATTAAAATACCAAATGGGCACTTACAATAGCAACATAAAAAAATGGCAGAGAAATGAATACACAGTGTTTCAGACGCCTCTTACGTCACTTCCGATATCCGGCCAATCCCTATGCATTACGTCACGTTATGTGACTTTATCAGGGGAATCAGATTGGTCCTAAAACGCATCAATTTATAGTGGAAAACAGGAAGTGAATCGCCGGCCATTTTGTTGGAGTCATGTCTCCAACATGGGGGAAGCCATCTATGGATGGTCCAAAAACAGATTTCTGATGGATCGGCAGCCATGTTTTTGGAGTTCTTGCTCCAGCATGGAGGCAGCCATTTATGAGTGATACAAAAACTAATGTATTTCTCTATTATAATTATAGCGGCTGTGTTTATGGAGTTTAAGCAAACCAATCTGCTGAAGAATCATAAAAAATATTTTTATCTAGATTAAAAACACAACTTTAACCAGTTGCCGACAGCCACACGCCGATGTACGATCGGACCCCCCCGGTGCATGCGGTGGTCGGATTCTCATCAGGAGCAATCCGAGGTGAGGAGGAGGCCATTGATTCATGGCCACCCCCCTCACGATCACTCCTGGTGAATGACAGGCTTCCTCTGCTGCTGTAAGGGAAACAGCGGCAGAGGAAGTGGTGTCATCTCTAATCGGGAAGCCTTTTCGTTCCGGCTCCCGAGGAGAGAAGACATCCAAGTAAGGTTGCACCAACACAACACTTACAGTAGAACACGCAGGCACACTTTAGACCCCCCATCACCCCCCGATCACCCCCATGTATCCCCTGTCACAGTTACACCAATAGCAGTTTTTTTCTGATTACTGCATTGGTGTCAGTTTGTGACAGTTCAAAGGTGTAGGGCAGTTAGTGGTAGGCCCCTTTAGGTCTAGGATACCCCCCTAACACCCCTAATAAAATTTCACCCCGTGATCACCCCCCGTCACCAGCGTCACTAAGCGATCATTTTTCTGATCGCTGTATTAGTGTCACTGGTGACTCTAGTTAGGGAGGTAAGTATTTAGGTTCATCTTCAGCTATTTATAGCATCAGGGACCCCCATATACTACCTAACAAAGGTTTTAACCCCCTGATAGCCCCCTAGTTAACCCTTTCACCAGTGATCACCGTATAACTGTTACGGGTGACACTGGTTAGTTAGTTTGTTTTTTATAGTTTCAGGGCACCCGCCGTTTATTACCTAATAAAGGTTTAACCCCCTAATCCCCCGGCGGTGATATAAGTTAAGTTTTAGGGTCAGATAGGGTTTGCGTCGCCCCAGGCAGCATCAGGTTAGCTCCAGTACCGCTGACACCCATCATGCAGAATACACCTCCCTTAGTGGTATAGTATCTGAACGGATCAATATCTGATCCAATCAGATCTATACTAGCGTCCCCAGCAGTTTAGGGTTCCCAAAAATGCAGTGTTAGCGGGATCAGCCCAGATACCTGCTAGGATCTGCATTTTGCCCCTCCGCCAAGCACAGCCCAGCCCACCCAAGTGCAGTATCGATCAATCACTGTCACTTACAAAATACTAAACACATAACTGCAGCGTTCGCAGAGTCAGGCCTGATCCCTGCGATCGCTAACAGTTTTTTGGTAGCGTTTTGATACAGTCGCTAACAGTCAGGAGCTTTTTTGCCTATGAGTCTCACTAGTGTACCACTAAATTTAGAGCCCAAAATGGCAAATCGAAGGTACACTAGTGAAGAGGCCTACACATTTCTGAGCATGACAGATAGTGAAGAGGAAGTCACTCATCTGTCAGATTCAGGCTCAGAATACAAACCTGTAGGCAGCAGCGGCTCCATGACAGATAGCTCTGACGACGGAGTTGTGGTCCCTGCCAAGGTCAGGCATACCAGACCCCAATCATCTTCTTCTGCTGTTGAGGTGCAGGAACCGCAGGGCTCTCGTATGGAGCAGAGCAGTACTAGCGCCGCTTTTCCTTCTGGTGAACTGGCAAGCACCAGCGGCCTAGTACACCCTGGTCGTACATCCAACACTGCAGTAACACTTGGTGACGTGGCGAGTCCCATAAGTGCAGTTCAAGCTGGCAAGGTGGAAAGCACTAGTAGTGTCCTGCTGCCACCAAGAAGACGAACACAGGCCCATCATGCCCATAGTGCCCTTCCTGCTGCATTCGCCAATCCTAATTGGGAACCCACCACTTCTGCAGCACCCGTACTTCCCCCATTCACTGGCCAACCCGGCATTCAGGTGGAAACAGTTGATTTTACGCCACTTGATTTTTATTCACTGTTTTTCACTGAAGATCTCTATAGATCTATTGTGGACCAAAGCAATTTGTACGCTGGTCAACACATCGCACTATTCCCCAGTCCTCCCTTGCCAGAGATTGGAAACCAATTATGGTTTCCGAATTTAAGCTCTTTCTGGGCCTTTCCCACAACATGGGCATAACTAAAAAGAGTGAGTTGCGGTCATATTGTTCCACTGACCCAATTCACCATATGCCCTTGTTCTCTGCCTCCATGACCAGGGCACGATACGAGCAGATCTTGTGGTTCATGCACTTCAACAACAATGAACTCTGTCGTCCTCGTGGAGACCCTGGATACGATCGGCTCTACAAAATTCGGCCCCTTGTAAACCACTTCAACCAACGTTTTGCAGACTTGTTTACTCCCCATCAAGTTGTCTGCGTTGATGAGTCCCTGATTAAGTTTTCTGGCCGCTTGTCATTCAAATAGTACCCTCCCAGCATGCGTGCCAGATACGGGGTCAAGATTAGGGATGAGCCAAACACCCCCCTGTTCGGTTCGCACCAGAACATGTGAACAGGAAAAAAGTTTGTTCGAACACGCGAACACTGTTAAAGTCTATGGGACACGAACATGAATAATCAGAAGTGCTAATTTTAAAGGCTTATATGCAAGTTATTGTCATAAAAAGTGTTTGGGGACCCGGGTCCTGCCCCAGGGGACATGGATCAATGCAAAAAAAAGTTTTAAAAACGGCCGTTTTTTCAGGAGCAGTGATTTTAATAATGCTTAAAGTCAAACAATAAAAGTGTAATATCCCTTTAAATTTCATACCTGGGGGGTGTCTATAGTATGCCTGTAAAGGGGCGCATGTTTCCCATGTTTAGAACAGTCTGACAGCAAAATGACATTTCGAAGGAAAAATTCCATTTAAAACTACTTGTGGCTATTGCATTGCCGCTCCGACAATACACATAGAAGTTCATTGATAAAAACGGCATGGGAATTCCCCACAGGGGAACCCCGAACCAAAATTTAAAAAAAAATGACGTGGGGGTCCCCCTGAATTCCATACCAGGCCCTTCAGGTCTGGTATGGATATTAAGGGGAACCCCGGCCAAAATTAAAAAAAAAAAATGACGTGGGGGTCCCCCTAAATTCCATACCAGACCCTTCAGGTCTGGTACGGATTTTAAGGGGAACCCCGCGCAAAAAAAAAAACGGCGTGGGGTCCCCCCAAAAATCCATACTAGACCCTTATCCGAGCACACAACCTGGCAGGCCGCAGGAAAAGAGGGGGGGACGAGAGAGCGCCCCCCCCTCCTGAACCGTACCAGGCCACATGCCCTCAACATTGGGAGGGTGCTTTGGGGTAGCCCCCCAAAACACCTTGTCCCCATGTTGATAAGGACAAGGGCCTCATCCCCACAATCCTGGCCAGTGGTTGTGGGGGTCTGCTGGTGGGGGGCTTATCGGAATCTGGAAGCCCCCTTTAACAAGGGGACCCCCAGATCCCGCCCCCCCTGTGTGAAATGGTAAGGGAGTACAAAAGTATCCCTACCATTTCACAAAAAAAGTGTCAAAAATGTTAAAAATGACAAGAGACAGTTTTTGACAATTCCTTTATTGAAATGCTTCTTCTTTCTTCTATCTTCCTTCATCTTCCTCTTCTTCTGGTTCTTCTGGCTCTTCTGGTTCTTCCTCCGGCGTTCTCATCCAGCATCGCCTCCGCGGCGTCTTCTATCTTCTTCTCCTCGGGCTGCTCCGCACCCATGGCATAGGGGGAGGCTCCCGCTCTTCTCTTCATCTTCTTCTTCTTTTCTTCTCTTCTCCTCTTCTTCATTTTCTTCTCCGGGCCGCTCCGCTCCCATGCTGGCATGGAGGGAGGCTCCCGCTGTGTGACGGCGTCTCCTCGTCTGATGGTTCTTAAATAATGGGGGCAGGGCCACCCGGTGACCCCGCCCCCCTCTGACGCACGGGACATGACGGGACTTCCCTGTGGTATTCCCCGTGACCCCCCGTTATTTAAGAACCATCAGATGAGGAGACGCCATCACACAGCGGGAGCCTCCCTCCATGCCAGCATGGACGCTGAGCGGCCCGGAGAAGAAAATGAAGAAGAGGAGAAGAGAAGAAGAGAACAAAAAGAAGAAGATGAAGAAGATGAAGAGAAGAGCGGGAGCCTCCCCCCATGCCATGGGTGCGGAGCGGCCCGAGGAGAAGAAGATAGAAGACGCCGCGGAGGAGATGCTGGACGAGAATGCCGGAGGAAGAACCAGAAGAGCCAGAAGAACCAGAAGAAGAAGATGAAGGAAGAAAGAAGAAGCATTTAAATAAAGGAATTGTCAAAAGCTGTCTCTTGTCATTTTTAACATTTTTGACAGTTTTTTAGTGAAATGGTAGGGGTACCCCCCTTACCATTTCACACAGGGGGGGCCCGGGATCTGGGGGTCCCCTTGTTAAAGGGGGCTTCCAGATTCCGATAAGCACCCCATCCGCAGACCCCCACAACCACCGGCCAGGGTTGTGGGGATGAGGCCCTTGTCCTCATCAACATGGGGACAAGGTGTTTTGGGGGGCTACCCCAAAGCACCCTCCCAATGTTGAGGGCATGTGGCCTGGTATGGTTCAGGAGGGGGGGGCCACTCTCTCACCCCCCCTCTTTTCCAGCGGCCTGCCAGGTTGCGTGCTCGGATAAGGGTCTGGTATGGATTTTTGGGGGAACCCCACGCCGGTTTTTTCTTTTTTTTTTGGCGCGGGGTTCCCCTTAAAATCCATACCAGACCTGAAGGGTCTGGTATGGAATTTAGAGGGACCCCCACATCATTTTTTTTTTTAAATTTTGGCAGGGGTTCCCCTTAATATCCATACCAGACCTGAAAGGCCTGGTATGGAATTTAGGGGGACCCCCACGTCATTTTTTTTTACATTTTGGTTCGGGGTTCCCCTGTGGGGAATTCCCATGCCGTTTTTATCAATTAACTTCTATATGTATTGTCGGACCGGCAATGCAATAGCCGCGAGTAGTTTTAAATGGCTTTTTTTCCTTTGAAATGTCATTTTGCTGTCAGACTGTTCTAAACACGGGAAACATGCGCCCCTTTACAGGCATACTATAGACACCCCCCAGCTACGAAGTTTAAAGGGATATTACACTTTTATTGTTTGACTTTAAGCATTATTAAAATCACTGCTCCTGAAAAAACGTCCGTTTTTAAAACTTTTTTTTGCATTGATCCCCTGGGGCAGGACCCGGGTCCCCAAACACTTTTTATGACAATAACTTGCATATAAGCCTTTAAAATTAGCACTTTTGATTTCTCCCATAGACTTTTAAAGGGTGTTCCGCGGCATTCGAATTTGCCGCGAACACCCCAAATTGTTCGCTGCTCGGCGAACTTGCAAACAGCCAATGTTCGAGTCGAACATGAGTTCAACTCGAACTCGAAGCTCATCCCTAGTGACAACTTTTTGTAATTTTTTTTTTTCGTCATTATTCAATCACTTGGGACAAAAAAAATTAATATTCAATGTGCTCAACATGCCTCTCAGCAATTTCCTTGGGGTGTCTACTTTCCTAAATGGGATCATTTGGGGGGGGGTTTGTACTGCCCTGCCAGTTCAACTCGAACTCGAAGCTCATCCCTAGTCAAGTTGTATAAGCTCTGTGACAGGGCCACAGGCTATACATGTAGTTTTATGGTTTATGAGGGAAAAGATAGCATGTAGAGCTGACAAACTGCACTGACTACTTAGGAAGTGCTGGCAAGATTGTATGGGACTTGGTGTCACCCTTATTCGGAAAGGGGTACCACTTATATGTGGACAATATAAGTGGACTCGTGCCACTTTTTAGTCACCTTTTTGATCATCAGATTGGAGCATGTGGCACCGTGCAACCTAATCGCCGGGACTTTCCCCAGCAGCTTGTAGATTCCCGTCTTAGGCTGGGGGCGAGAGCCTGCTTGCAGTGTAATAATTTGCTCGCTATGAAGTGGAGGGATAATAAGAATGTTTTCGTTCTTACCTCCCTTCATGCAGACTCGACAGTCCAAATTACTATGGCGACTGGTGTTGTGGAGAAACCCCTCTGTGTTCACGATTATAACCTAAATATGGGAGGGGTGGACCTCAACGACCAGTTGTTGGCGCCGTACCTAGTTGCCCATAAGGCCAGACACTGGTATAAAAAAGTGTCTGTATACTTATTTCAATTGGCTTTGCTGATCGCTCATGTGCTATACAGAGCTTCCGGATGGACTGGATCCTTCCTTAAATTCCAGGAAGAGATTGTCAGAGCCCTTCTGTTTCCAGACGGTCCTCCACCTCATCTTCCCAATCCAAATGCAGTAAGCCGGCTGCATGAGAGGCATTTTCCTTATGTCCTCCCGCGTACCCCTACCCAACAAGCCCCCCACAGAAAATGTTGTGTCTGCAGAAAGCGTGGCTATAGGTGTGACACCCGCTATTATTGTCCCTCCTGTCCTGACAATCCTGGTATTTGCATTGGTGAATGTTTTGAGCGCTACCATACACTAATTGAGTTTTAGCGTAGGGTACAGCATTGCACAGACTAGGCACACTTTCACAGGATCTCCCAAGATGCCATTGCATTTTGAGAGACCCAAACCTGGAACCGGTTACAGTTACTAAAGTTACAGTTATAAAAAAAATACACAAAAAAAATATTAAATAAAAAAAACTAAAATAGTTGTCGTTTTATTGTTCTCTCGCTCTCTATTCTCTCTATATTGTTTTGCTCTTTTTTTTACTGTATTCTATTCTGCAAAGTTTTATTGTTGTTATGTTTTATCATGTTTGCTTTTCAGGTATGTAATTTTTTTATACTTTACTGTTTACTGTGTTTTATTGTTAACCATTTTTTTGTTTTCAGGTACGCCATTCAGCTGCAGCGCGGATTTATTTATCTTGACAGCAACAGCATTTTCTCCCACGATACATAAAGCCGTGACTCCAGAGCTGTCGGAGGTGATTTCACCACCACAGTTACATACACCAGCATATATGCCGAAGAATGGGGGCAGCAGGGGCGGAGGAGCGATTTGCTCCTACCTTTTGCGGGAGGATGCCCCCATGCTTTGGCATATATATATTTTAGGCACAGGTTGTGTTTAAAAATGTGTTATTTTTTACTATTTTTTTGTATTTGCTTTGCAGGTATGGTAAGTCTTACTGTTATACTGTAATGTTATTTTGTTTTATTGTTGACCATCATTTGCTTAGCAGGTACGCCATTCAGTTGCAGCGCGGATTTATTTATCTTGACAGCAACAGCGTTTGCTCCCACGATACATAAAGCCGTGACTCCAGCACTGTAGGAGGTGATTTCACCACCACAGTTAAAAAAAGAGCATATATGCCAAAGCATGGGGGCAGCAAGGGCGGAGGAGCGATTTGCTCCTACTTTTTGGGGCGGATGCCCCCATGCTTCGGCATATATAAACGGTGCATGTATGCCCATCATAAGAAGTGGGTAGATGAAGGGAGGTATTCTAATGGTGGGCATACCCACTGATCAATCTCTTTTTTTTGTTCAGCCCACAGTCTGCATGAAAAAAGTTTACAATATATGCCCAACAAGGACCAGCAACGTACTGGTATGTTGCTGGACTTTGAGTGGTTATGCCAGAATGATGCCTGCAGGTTTAGGTATCATCTTGGTATCATTCTTTTCAGCCAGCGGTCTGCTTTCATGTAAAAGCAATCCTAGTAGCTAATTAGCCTCTAAACTGTTTTTACAAGCAGTGGGAGGGAATGCCCCCCCACCGTCTTGCATGTTTTTCTGTGGCTCTCCTGTCCCAACAGAGAACCTGAGAATGCAGCCGTTGATTCGGCCAGCTGACTATAGAACTGATCAGAGACCAGAATGGCTCCAATCATCTCTATGGCCTAAGAAACCTGAAGCTACGAGCATTTTATGACATAGATTTTGCCGGATGTAAACAGCGCCATTGGGAAATTGGGAAAGCATTTTATCTTGGTGTGGTCAGATGCTTTGAGGGCAGAGGAGAGATCTAGGGTCTAACAGACCCCAATTTTTTTCAAAAAAGAGTACCTGTCACTACCTATTGCTATCATAGGGGATATTTACATTACCTGAGATAACAATAAAAATGCTAAAAAAAAAAAATGAAAGGAACAGTTTAAAAAGAACATAAAAAAGCAAAAAGAATAATAAAGGAAAAAAAAAAAGCACCCCTATCCCCCCTGCTCTCGCGCAAAGGCGAACGCAAGCGTCGGTCTGGCATAAAACAGCAATTGCACCATGCATGTGAGGTATCACCTCGAAGGTCAGATTGAGGGTAGTAATTTTAGCAGTAGACCTCCTCTGTAAATCTAAAGTGGTAACCTGTAAAGGCTTTTAAAGGCTTTTAAAAATGTATTCAGTTTGTTGCCACTGCACGTTTGTGCACAATTTTAAAGCATGTCGTGTTTGGTATCCATATACTCGGCCTAAGATCATCTTTTTTATTTCATCAAACATTTGGGCAATACAGTGTGTTTTAGTGCATTAAAATTTAAGAAGTGTGTTTTTTCCCCAAAAAAGCATTTGAAAAATTGCTGCGCAAATACTGTGTGAAAAAAAAAAAATTAAACACACACCATTTTCATCTGTAGGGCCTTTGCTTTAAAAAAAATATAGAATGTTTGGGGGTTCAAAGTAATTTTCTTGCAAAAAAAATAATTTTTTCATGTGAACAAAAAGTGTCAGAAAGGGCTTTGTCTTCAAGTGGTTAGAAGAGTGGGTGATGTGTGACATAAGCTTCTAAATGTTGTGCATAAAATTACAGGACAGTTCAAAAAGCCCCCAAATTAACCCATTTTGGAAAGTAGGCATCCCAAGCTATTTGCTGAGAGGCATGTCGAGTCCAAGGAATATTTATATTGTGACACAAGTTGCGGGAAAAAGACAAACTTTTTTTTTTCTTTTGCAAAAGTTGTCACTAAATGATATATTGCTCAAACATGCCATGGGAATATGTGAAATTATGCCCCACAATACGTTCTGTTGCTTCTCCTGAGTTCGGGGATACCACATATGTGAGACCTTTTGGGAGCCTAGCCGTGTACGGGACCCCGAAAACCAAGCATTTAGGCTTTCTAAGGATGTAAATTTTTGATTTTACTCATCACTGCCTATCACAGTTTCGGAGGCCATTGAATGCCCAGATGGTACAACCCCCCCCCCCAAATGACCCTATTTTGGAAAGTGGACTCCCCAAGCTATTTGCTGAGAGGTATGGTGAGTATTTTGCAGACCTCACTTTTTGTCACAAAGTTTTGAAATTTGAAAAATGCCTCTCAGCAAATAGCTTGGTGTGTATGCTTTCCAAAATTGGGTCATTTGGGGGCGTTTTGTGCTATCTTGGCATTTTATAGCCTACGAAACTGTGATAGGTAGTGAGGAGTGAAATCAAAAATTTACGCCCTCAGAAATCCTGAAGGCAGTGACTGGTTTTCGTGGCCTCGTATGCAGCTAGGCTCCCAAAAAGTCTCACACATGTGGTATCCCCGTACTCAGGAGAAGCAGCAGAATGTATTTTTGGGTGTAATTCCACATATGCCCATGGCATGTTTGAGAAATATATCATTTAGTGACAACTTTGTGCAAAAAAAAAGTTTGTCACTTTCCCGCAACTTGTGGCAAAATATAAAATATTCTATGGACTCAACATGCCTCTCAACGAATAGCTTGGGGTGTCTACTTTCCAAAATAGGGTCATTGGGGGGGGGGTTGTGCCATCTGGGCATTTTATGGCCTTCAAAACTAGGTAGTGAGGAGTGAAATAAAAAAATTACGCCCTTAGAAATCCTGAAGGCGGTGCTTGGATTTCAGGGCCCCCTACGCGGCTAGGCTCCCAAAAAGTCCCACACATGTGGTATCCTCGTACTCAGGAGAATCAGCAGAATGTATTTTGGGGTGCAATTCCACATAGCCCATGGCCTATGTGAGTAATATATCATTTAGTGACAACTTTGTGCAAAAAAAAGTTTGTCATTTTCTCGCAACTTATGGCAAAATATAAAATATTCCATGGACTCAACATGCCTCTCAGTAAATAGCTTGGGGTGTCTACTTTCCAAAATGGGGTCATTTGGGGGGGTTTGTACCATCTTGGCATTTTATGGCCTTCAAAACTGTGATAGGTAGTGAGGAGTGAAATCAAAAATGTACGCCCTTAGAAATCCTGAAGGCGGTGCTTGGTTTTCGGGGCCCCGTACGTGGCTAGGCTCCCAAAAAGTCCCACACATGTGGTATCCCCATACTCAGGAGAAGCAGCTAAATGTATTTTGGGGCGCAATTCCACATATAACCATGGCATGTGTGAGCAATATATCATTTAGTGACAACTTTTTGTAAATTTTTTATTTTTTTTATCATTATTCAATCACTTGGGACAAAAAAATGTAATATTCAATGGGCTTAACATGCCTCTCAGCAATTTCCTTGGGGTGTCTACTTTCCAAAATGGGGTCATTTGGGGGGGGGGGGGTTGTACTGCCCTGCCATTTTAGCACCTCAAGAAATGAGATAGGCAGTCATAAACTAAAAGCTGTGTAAGTTCCAGAAAATGTACCCTAGTTTGTAGCCGCTATAACTTTTGCGCAAACCAATAAATATACGCTTATTGACATTTTTTTACCAAAGATATGTGGCTGAATACATTTTGGCCTTAATGTATAAATGTATAAAATCGAGTTTATTGGATTTTTTTTATAACAAAAAGTTGAAAATATCGTTTTTTTTCAAAATTTTCACTCTTTTTCCGTTTATAGCGCAAAAAATAAAAACCGCAGAGGTGATTGAATACCATCAAAAGAAAGCTCTGTTTGTGGGAAGAAAAGGACGCCAATTTCGTTTGGGTACAACATTGCATGACCGCGCAATTAGCAGTTAAAGTGATGCAGTGCCAAGTTGTAAAAAGTGCTCTGGTCAGGAAGGGGGTAAAACCTTCCGGGGCTGAAGTGGTTAATGGGTGAATTACTAAAAAATATTAAAATGTTAAAAAACATGTGTATATAAAAAATGCTAACGGGAATATTTAATATATATCCCGATAGTACACATACATTAAACTAAAATGAAAAACCATTGTGTTGCTAACGGAAATATTTAATATAGATCCCGATAGTACACATACATTAAACTAAAATGAAAAACCATTGTAAATGTGTGGTGCAGTCAGATCTACCATCTCTGCATGCCATCAATAAAAAAAGGGGGGGGGTATTAAATTGCACTTAGAACCGAAAATGATGTACAGAGGAGGTGTACAGTAGGAATCATAATGAAAGATTAATATATAGTATCATATCAAAAATTACTTAAAAAGCAGTTCAGGTCAAATTCTACGTTAAGGCCATCTGGTACTAAAAGTGTGGAGAGAATGGATCCATTTAGATTCCTTCTGACTAATGGATCTAATTTTGTGAGCTCCTCTCCATGGTTTCTTATGGTTCTCTCAATACCCCAGAATTGTAATGGTGAGGGATCCTTATTATGTACCTGTAAAAAATGTTTACTTACATTATGTTTAGGAAACCCTTATATATATTTTGAAAATGTTCCCTCATTCTAACCATTAGTGTTCTCTTAGTCCTGGCTACATATTGCAGATTGCAATTACATTGTATGAAATAAACCGCTCCCTCTGTGTGGCAACTAATGAAATCTCTAATGGGATAACTTTGTCTGGTTTGAGTAGATTTGAATTCATTTCTTTTAATTTGCGGTTTCTTATAGGGCGTACACATGGTCGGACTTTGTTCGGACATTCCGACAACAAAATCCTAGGATTTTTTCCGACGGATGTTGGCTCAAACTTGTCTTGCATACACACGGTCACACAAAGTTGTCGGAAAATCCGATCGTTCTAAACGCGGTGACGTAAAACACGTACGTCGGGACTATAAACGGGGCAGTGGCCAATAGCTTTCATCCCTTTATTTATTCTGAGCATGCGTGCCACTTTGTCCGTTGGATTTGTGTACACACGATCGAAATTTCCGACAACGGATTTTGTTGTCGGAAAATTTTATAGCCTGCTCTCAAACTTTGTGGATCGGAAAATCCGATGGAAAATGTGTGATGGAGCCTACACACGGTCGGAATTTCCGACAACAAGGTCCTATCACACATTTTCCGTCGGAAAATCCGACCGTGTGTACGGGGCATTAGAGTGTCGACATGCAAAACACTGTTTACTAGACATGAGAGCCGTCAATAAATTTGTTTAGTTTCATTCAGTTACGTTTTGTATTAGCCGTTAATTCTTATTTCGGAATTCATGTCTGAAATCCAATTTGGATTCGTACGAAATACGAATTTACATTTGGTTCTTTAACTTTTCGAAACAATTGTGAACATTCGTTTTGATGAATTTAAAAAGCAAAAAATACCTTTCTCAATATGGTCGTCTGACTTATTATGCTCATTATGAGGGGCTCCCACCATCGCTGTGCTGTGCTGACTTCCTCCTGGGGCTGTACCCCTGCTGTACTCATTATGAGGGGCTCCTACCATCCCTGTACTGTGCTGACTTCCTCCTGAGGCTGTACCCCTACTGTGCTCAGTATGAGGGGCTCTCACCATCCCTGTGCTGTGCTGACTTCCTGGGTTTATACCCCTGCTGTGCTCATTATGGGGGCTCCCACCATCCCTGTGCTGACTTCCTGGGTTTGTACCCCTGCTGTGCTCATTATGAGGGGGCTCCCACCATCCCTGTGCTGTGATGACTTCCTGGGTTTGTACCCCTGCTGTGCTCATTATGAGGGGCTCCCACCATCCCTGTGCTGTGCTCATTATGAGGGGCTCCCACCATCCCTGTGCTGTGCTCATTATGAGGGGCTCCCACCATCCCTATGCTGTGCTGACTTCCTCCTGAGGCTGTACCCCTGCTGTGCTCATTATGAGGGGCTCTCACCATCCCTGTGCTGTGCTGACTTCCTGGGTTTGTACCCCTGCTGTTCTCATTATGAGGGGCCCCCACCATCCCTGTGCTGTGCTGACTTCCTGGGGCTGTACCCCTGCTGTGCTCATTATGAGGGGCTCCCACCATCCCTGTGCAGTGCTGACTTCCTGGGTTTTTAACTTCATCATAATGAATAATCAAAATTATTATGACAATAATAGAATGATATTATTGAACATTCTTATTTTGTCGGATTCTGAATCTCCAATCGACTACCAGTACCAGTCTCCCACTCCCATATTAAAAAAGGTAATTTTTCCAACCCTCACTCAGCAGCAGAAGAAGACCTCTGATTGGTCAACAATACATCAGTCACGTTTCCGTTGTAACAGAATTTGGATCCGAAATTCGTCAATGAAATTTCGTATTTCGTATACAATTCAGAAGCATAGAAATTAGTATTTTGGATGCTTCCGAATGAACGAATTTTCGGAAATTCATACAAATTTTCGATTCATACGAAATGAATTGCACATGTCTACTGTTTACAGGGATAAAACCTGTTTCCTGTAAAGAATGTATATACACTAGGAGGTGGCAGCTCTACCACATTTTTCACTATAATATCACGTAGTGTGGGGGCTCACTTATAAACCACATTGGGTGTATCAGGTAAAATCTGCTTTAAGTGTCTATCACTTTTCAGTATATGCCAATGTTTCTTTATTAGTTTTTCCACTTCTTTGTACTGGAGATTGTAATCTAAAACTATGGAAGGTGTATCTATATTCCGTTGGTGTGGATTTTTTCCTTGTAGCATTTTTGATTTTGATTTTACGGTATTGATTTGTTTATTAATAAAATCTTCAGTATATCCTTTATTCTTGAATCTATTTCCTATAAATGTTGCTTGAGACATGTAATCTTCTACATTCATGCAATTTCTCCTAATCCTTACCAATTGGCCTTTAGGTATATTGCATAGCCAAGGTTTAAAATGGCAACTATTCATCGATAAATAATAAACTTTGTGTGTCGGAAAATCCGATGGAAAATGTGTGATGGAGCCTACACACGGTCGGAATTTCCGACAACAAGGTCCTATCACACATTTTCCATCAGAAAATCCAACCGTGTGTGCGGGGCATTAGTGTCTATGTTTTTAAAGTGCGTTTTTGTGATCATGTGATCTACTAGGGTAATATCCAGATCCAAAAAATTAACCTGTTTGTCACTTATATTCCAAACCAATTTTATATTTTTGTCATTCTCATTAAGTTGACTTAAAAAACTTTTCAAAGTTTCCTTGGTCCCATTCCATACAATTATTAGATCATCTGTAAATCTTTTATAAAATGTCAGTTCAACCGGAGGATTGTCATAAATAGTTTTCTCCTCCCATTGTGCCATAAACGCGTTTGCTATGCTGAGCGCAAATTTAGCGTCCATCGCTATGCCTATGGTTTGTGTGTAAAATGATTGATTGTGCCAGAAGTAGTTGTACTTTAAACAAAAATTGATACACTTCACTAAAAACTTCCTTTGTTTACAAATAAGAGTCGCGTATTCTCTTAGTAACCACTTTGTGGCGCAACAGGCCTGATGATGTTGCATAATGGTGTATAATGACACCACATCTGCTGTGGCTAATAGTGTTCTGCCTTCAAGTACTGGGACTTCTTCCAAGAGTTGTAAAACATGTTTTGTATCTTTGAGATATGCCTTGGTTTGTTGTACTGCAGGTTGGATAAAGGTATCAAGATACTGTCCCATTCTGGATGTGAGGGATTCGATACCGTTCACAATGGGTCTTCCAGGCGGGTTAATTTTATCCTTATGTAATTGCAGGACTGTATATATTACAGGGATTCTGCACGATTCCGGAAATAGGAATTTAGATTCTTTTTTATTTGATATATCTTTTTTTGTTCCCAGATGTACTAATTTCTCTAGTTCTTTTTTGTATTGGGTTGTCGAATCACCCAACAGCTTAACGTATGTCGACTCATCTGGTCTCGAAAAATTTCATCCTAATATTGTTCTTTCGATTGAATTACTATTCCTCTGCCTTTATCGGCGGGCCATATCACAATGTCTTTCCTTTTCATCAACGTTTGAATTCCTTTTTTATTTATGTATTGGGTCTGATGCCTTTTTCAGTTTTATAGTGTATCCAGATCTTGCAGACCAAGTTTTTTAAAAACATCAATGTGTTGGTTATCACTAACCTGTGGATTGTACAATGAGTTGTTTTGCAAAGTGCTGTGTTCCACTTCATTTATTGTTCTTGATGTTTTTGTACCTGATATAAATGGATTGCTTAACATATACTTTTTAATGTTGATTTTCCGCACATATTTTTGTATTCCAATATATGTGTCAAATTTGTTCAAATTTTTTACAGGGGCATGTTTCAAACCTTTATCTAAGACAGCCATTTCCTCAGTAGTTAAATGTTTTCCGCTTAGGTTGAAAACACCCTCGCCCACTACTCCCTTTTTCTTTTTGATTCTCATTCCCACTCTGCATCCCCTCTTCTTTCGGGACTTCTTCTCGTTCTTTGATCCTATGGGCTTCTTCTCAGTGACTTTCAAGATTCCTGAGGGTGTTTTCTTGGCAACCACCGATCTTCTTGTGGGTATCTCCTTGGTGTGTGATCTCTCCTTTCTCTGTCTAAAAAAATATTTTGAGAGGGGTTGTTGATAGTGATTCTGTTGATATTGTGGGTAAGGGTCATTATAATTCCTAATTGGTTCAAATCTGTTATACGTGGCAATTGGGCTTGATCTGACTGCACCACACATTTACAATGGTTTTTCATTTTAGTTTAATGTATGGGTACTATCGGGATCTATATTAAATATTTCCATTAGCATTTTTTTTATACACATATTTTTTTAACATTTAAATATTTTTTTTGTAATTTATCCATTAAAGTTGTGTTTTTAATCTAGATAAAAATATTTTTTATGATTCTTCAGCCGATTGGTTTGCTTAATCTCCATAGACACAGCCGCTATAATTATAATAGAGAAATACATTAGTTTTTGTATTACTCATAATTGGCTGCCTCCATGCTGAAAGCAGCAGAACTCCAAAAACACGGCCGCCGATCCATCAGAAATCTTTTTTTGGACCATCCATAGATGGCCGCCCCCATGTTGGAGACATGACTCCAACAAAATAGCCACCAATTCACTTCCTCTTTTCCAATATAAATTGATGTGTTTTAGGATCAATCCGGTTCCCCTGATGAAGTCACGCGTCGTGACGTAATGCATAGAGATTGGCCGGATATCAGAAGAACCGGAAGTGACGTAAGAGGAAATGCCGTGTATTCATTTCTCTGCCATTTTTAAATGTTACTATTGTAAGTGCCCATTGTAAGTGCCCTATGGGAGATTCTTTTTTATCCCCTTTTATACCCGTTCCATGAGAACGTCTATGCTGACAAATTGGAAGTGATCGTTTGGATTACAGTATCTGGAGAAGCATTATCCATCATGACTGGTTTCATGCATATTCTCCAGCTATATTGATTGCTAAAACGATATACACTTCAGTTTGAGGTAAAAGTCCAGAGAGCATTTAGTGGTGTTCATGAAGATCTCTTATTGAAGATTGTATTTGATACACATTTATCATCTCATTTATTGGTGGATTATAATGGATTACTTTAATATCACATCATTCATCAATGTAGTTTGGCTTTGATACCATTGGGACTATTTGTGATAATTATCCACCTCTTTCATTACACAGTGTGTTCACTGTTGTGCTTTGTTTGCTTATCATTCGTGCACAGTTTGCTGTATTAGCACATTTTTCATTACTTCTATGTAGTACGGTCATTTGCATACCTGGATTTATTTGTTCTATTTTGCACTTTATCACTATTGCATATTTGCACAGAGAATACTCATCTTTACACAGTTATATTTGCTTATTTGCACATGCTATACATATTTTTTTCCTTTTTTTTGCACAGGATTGCACAGGATTGCACAGGCTCATATTTTATTTTTATTTGGATTTTTACTCATAGTTTCACTTATCTATAGTTTTGTTTATATGTACCTAGTTGCGCTGACCACATTTTATTATATACCCAATTTTTTAACTATAATCGCCAAATTTCACTGGTCCCGAAAAAGTGTCCGATCTGTCTTCCGCAATGTCGCAGTCAGGCAAAAAAATCGCATCACCGCCATTACTAGTGCAAAAAAAAAATAATACAAATGCCATAATGCTATTCCCTATTTTGTAGACGCTGTAAAACTTTTGTGCAAACCAATCAATATACTCTTTATTGTGATTTTTTTTCCCTTGAAATATGTAGCAGAATACATATTGGCCCATATAGTACAAAAATAAAAACCGCAGAGGTGATCAAATACCACCATCAGAAAGCTCTATTTGTGGGGAAAAAAGGACAACAATTTTGTTTGGTTTTACAGCGTTGCACAACTGTGCAATTGTCATTTAATGCGACTCAGTGCTGTATAAAAAAAATGGCCTGGTCATTTAGGTGGAAAATCTGTTAGTGGTTAAAGTGTGGTTGCTATTGGAAACAGATATAATGTATGTGTACCCTGCTACCCACACATTGATCGTTGCACTCACCTCGGTTATCCTGTTCACTTGCAGACATATTCTCCCAGTTTGGTGTCATGAATCCGTACACTTCCTCCCATTTCAACCTCTTCATGACACTCTTCATGACCGAGTATCCTGGGCATTCATGGTCCCATATCTCAGGTCGGTCTTGCACCAAGGCTATAATGACCTCATGGGCTATATAACTGGCCGCCATTGCCATGCTCCTCTCTGAGTACACTCTCCTTAACTTCCTGTGTCATTTTCAGGTATACCTTGTAATTCTCAGATGTGCTTCCTGTTTTTCTTTCCTGTTGCCGCAGCTATCTGCAGGAGAAATAGTACACTGCGATTACCTGCAGTTATTTTAAGATAGCTGCAGATAGTTGAGCTAAATCATTCCTGGATGCAGTAAATTTTATTTTTTCTATCTGCACAAAACCGCATGTAATGAAACCGTCGTTAAATGCAGTGTGTGAATAGGGCCATAGGAAAGCATTGTGTGTGTTTAGCTGCGATAGATAACTTCATCTGTCCGCAGCTAAAAGCACAATTCTGTCCGCCCGTGTGAAAGGGGCCTAAATGTAATGGGGGTCTTAAATGGAAGGACTGCTTTCTTGTCAGCTAGCTACCCACCACCCAAGTAAAATTAGATGCAGGAAAAAAACAAATAAAAGATGCTACAACAAAAAAATACCTTGGTCTTGAAATCTGGCACTTACAGGTCGCACAGATGATGTTAGCCTCTCATTGATGCCTCCTGGGAAAGCTGATCACTCAAAATACCATGAGAATGCACCCAGCTCTTTGCAGAGGCTGCATCCCCATGGGACTGAGTGACTTTGAGGCAGCAGTGAGGTGCAGTAATATCACGTGCTGTCTCCAAAGTGTCAGAAACCAAGACCAAGGTATTTTATAAATCTTTTTTTGATAACATCTCTATTAGTATTCAATAGTTTTTTTGGCAATATATTTTGTGCGTGTGCTAGGAAAGCATACTATGTTGCTATTTGGTGTCGATACATTGCGGCGATTTGAATGCCACATTTTCAATTGTATTTAAAAAGGTTGTTGCATAAAGTAATAGGTCACATGTTAGCATTACTACAGTAAGTCACAATAATATGGTGACAAGAATAATGTATTTCTTTATTAAAAATAATAAGTCGGGGGTGGAGTTGGCTTCCGGTATGTGAACAGCGGGCTGATTGATCCAGTAGTTATCCTGAGTGCCAGCGGCATTTGATTTTGCCAGATTCAGGCTGCTGAAAAGAGGCCGAAACAGACATACTGACCACTATGGTTACAATGAGCCAGACAGCTGGGAAATCCTTGAGTGAGTGCCTGGCTAAGTTTGCTGGGACCCACAAGATGGTGGGGGCAGCAGCCAGGAGACATGTGGAGAGGGAGAGGTGCTGCAGAAACAGACAGGATAACAGCCTTCAGCTGGCCCTCTGGCACTAAGCCATCTGCCCCGTAGAGATTGTACCCTGGAAAGGGGATAATCCCTTTACAGACTGCCCCAGACAGATGCAGGGGTAGAACAGCAGGAGGAAGGAGAGCATGAACCCCCGCTGAAACAAATCATGGTGGCCATTCAGCTCTGCCAATCCACTCTCACAGAGCACATTGATAGCATCAGAGTGGAGCTTTCTTTCTTGAAACAGAGGACTTAAAAAAGAGAGGACTGCAGCATCTGAGCAACACATAAGCAATTTGGAAGACATTGTTCATCCGCTTGAGGGAGCTGTACAAAATGCCCAAAAAGAGCTAGCTGCCCATACTGATGAATTGGGTGATATGGAGGACAGACTGAGGCATAATAATATTCAGCTTGTGGGTTTCTGGCAGGAGCAGAGGGTAAACAACCAGAGGACTTCTTTGAAACATGCCTCAGGGAGAACATGGAAGATGACACCTTCTCTTGCATATTCGTCATAGAGAGACTCCAATGTATTCCAGTGCAAGCTCCCCTGCTGGGAGCCCATCCCAGACTTCTAATAGTACTTGTATTACACTTCAGAGACAGAGAAAATATATTGGGTGCAGCTAGATCTACGGGAGAGCTCAAGTATAATAATAGCTGGATTTCCATATATTCTGACATCTCTGCAGTTAAGCAGAAGCAGCGTGCCAGCTTTGTTCATGTGGATAAAAGGCTATGAGATTGCCACTTGGTCTATAGTGCGTTATACCATGTAAAACTCAGGATGGTGGTTCATTTTTTCAACAACCCGGTGCTTCCTACTGGCTAAATACCAGGGGCACCCTAATGTAGCTGCTGATCGCAGGGAGGATTGATCTCCAGACTGCCTTTCTTGTCTCACCTATGGAAATCAGCAATCCAAATTGACTGTTGTGTGACTGATTTGCCCTGATGCTTACATTTTCTTAATGGGGTTACAGGGTTGGGCTTCCAGGTGGTGGGGGAGGGTGTTGGTGTGCCCCCCCCTTCTTTTTTTCCTTGTTTTTCTCCTTCCTTTCTCCCTTCCACTCTCCTTTATTTAACCCTCTCCCTCCTTTTTTTCTTCTCTCCCTCTCTGCTTTACTGTGTAAAAAAGCAGAATGTGAATGGGAGTAATGGAGGCCTTGCACCCCTAATTGCTGAAACCTCATGATCCGTTCTATTACACAAACCTATGGTACTATTGCCTTGTTGCTCTACAAAATCTGTGTAGTCTTGTGCCGGACTAACTGTTGCTTAGGTTGCTGGTTTCTGATATCTTGTTTCATTTTGTTTTTGCTTTTAATTCTGTAATGCACTACGGGTTCTTTCCTTCTAGGAAACTAGAGGGTTAGGGCACTAATAGTTTATGAATCTACTTTTTGGAGTGAAGACCTTTTGACCCCTGAGGTCAGTTCAATATTATTTTATGGGCACAAAGCATCATGTTGGGGTTGTGTGCAGGGTGGGGGGTGTTGGGGATTGTTCTGCTGTTTTCCAGAGTGTGTTATCTGCCTGCTCATACCTTGCTATGCTCTGATTAGGTCTAATGGTGCTATTCATGAAACTTTGAGATTGGGAGGGCCTTATGACTTTGGAGCTCAGGTGGTGTGTTATATGCTTTATTAGATGTGAGAGATGAGCAGATCACCCCCCTCGCAGCAGAACATAAAAACAGGCAAAAAATTTGTGCGAACACCGTTAAAGTCTATGGGACACGAACATGAAAAATCAAAAGTGCTCATTTTAAAGGCTTATATGCAAGTTATTACCATAAAAGTGTTTCAGGGACTCGGGTACTGCCCCAGGGGACATGTATCAATGCAAAAAAAGTTTTTAAAACGGCCGTTTTTTATGAGCAGTGATTTGAATAATGCTTAAAGTGAAACAATAAAAATGAAATATCGTGCCTGGGGGTGTCTATAGTATGCGTGTAAAGTAACGCATCTTTCCCATGTTCACAACAGTACCACAGCAAAATTAAATTTCTAGAGGAAAAAATGTCATTTAAAATTGCTTGTGGCTGCAATTTGTTTTCGATCCCGGCAATATAGATAAAAATCATTGAATAAAAAAGGCGTGGGTTCCCCCCAGTCCATAACAGGCCCTTCGGGTCTGGTATGAATATTAAGGGGAACCCCGCGCTAAAATAAAAAAAATTGTGTGGGGTCCCCCCCACAATCCATACCAGACCTGAAGGGCCTGGTATGGATTGTGAATGGCCTGATTTTAAGGGGAACCCTGCGCCACAATAAAAAAATGGCATGGGGGCTCCCAAAATCCATACCAGACCCTTATCCAAGCATGCAACCTGGTAGGCTGCAGGAAAAAGGGGAGGCGAGAGAGCACCCCACTCCTGAACCACATGCCCTCAACATGGGGAGGGTGCATTGGGGTCCCCCCTGTCAGGTCTGGGCTCAGCCCTTTCTTCTCAAAGCTGGCCGCTCAGCTGTCGGCTAATTGCCAGTTCCTATCTCTCCACAGTGACTCACCTATTGATGATATCCTGCTCGTCAGTCCTGCCTACTTAAGCCGTCCAGTCCAGATGATCTCTGCCTTCACGTTGGTCACATCTCTAGAGACGCTCTTGGCTGAGATTCCTTCTGGCTCCAGATCCTGCTTGCTGTTCTACTACACTCATCTCTGGCTCCCTGACGTTTTGGCTTGTTTGACTATCCGTTCCGGTTCCTGAACTCTGGCTATGTTTTGACTATGTTTACTCTGTTTACCTTTTATTATTATTATTAAACAAGTGTGATTTAACTGTGCTTCTGTCTCAGTCTGATTCATGGTTTCTGACACCCCCCAAAGCACCTTGTCCCCATGTTGATGGGGACATTTGCTTCATCCCCACAACCCTTGCCCAGTGGTTGTGGGGGTCTGTGGGCGGGGGGCTTGTCGAAATCTGGAAGCCCCCTTAACAAGATCCCAGCCCCCCTATGTAAATGGGTATCGGGTACATTGTACCCCTACTCATTCACCAAAAAAGTGTCAAAAAGTGAAAATAGGAGACAGTTTTTGACAATTCCTTTATTTAAAAAAAAAGAAGACCCCGTCACCTTCTGACGTCATGTGGGGTCACCCATTTACCTCACCAGGTGACCCCACCCTTGGATATATAAGAGCTGTCATCGCAAAAAGGCTGCAGTCACGGGGACGCCTCCCATCGAGGCGGAGTTCTTCCTTTTTTTTTCTCAGGACCGTCAATACCCATTCCAAATTCTGATAAGCCCCCCATGAGCAGACCCTCACAACCACCGGGAAAGGGTTTTGGGAATGAAGCCCTTATCCCCATCAACACAGGGACAAGGTGTTTTGGGGGGACCCCAAAGCACCCTCCCCATGTTAAGGGTATGTGGCCTGGTATGGTTCAGGAGGGGGGAGCGCTCTCTTGTCCCCCCCTTTTACTGCGGCCTGCCAGGTTGCATGCTCAGATAAGGGTCTGGTATGGATTTTGGGGGGACCCCACGCCATTTTTTTTTATTGTGGAGCGGAGTTCCCCTTAAAATCCATACCAGAACTGAAGGGCATAGTATGAAATTTGGGGGGACCTCCACGCCATTTTTTAAACAATTTTGGCGCGAGGTTCCTCTTAATATCCATACCAGACCTGAAGGGCCTGGTATGAATTTTGGGGGGACCCCCACACCATTTTTTTTTATTATGGCGTGGGGTTCCCCTTAATATCCATACCAGACCTGAAGGGCCTGGTAATGGACTGGGGGGAACTCACCTGGTTTTTTTCAATGGTAAAATTTTTTCTTTAGAAATGTAATTTTGCTGCTCTCATTCATTACACTATGTACGGCCACTATGTAAGCAGTCTTACATAGTGTGGGGTCTAGACTTAGCCCCCTGAGCCATGATTGGCCAAAGGCAGAGTGCCTTTGGCCAATCATGGCTCAGGGGCCTAAGTCTATGCCACACACTATGTAAGGCTGCTTACATAGCGGCTGTACATGGTGTAATGAATGAGAGTACCAAAATTACATTTCTAAAGGGAAAAAAAGGCTCTCACGGCAGCTCAGGTGCATGCTTTGGCCAATCAGCAGCCGTCTGATTTAAACCACATCCACATATTATTTTATTCCAGGAAACCCATTTGCAGGGCTTCACGTTCATGGCCTTGAAACGTTCCAATATTGTACATGCTAAGTATTCTACCTATTCTAGAGGTGTTACTATTTTGGATACTAAATCCCTGAATATACATATCTTATAAATTAAAACGGACCCAAGAGGGCAATATGTTATTTTGTTGTGTAAGAGCTTTAATACATGTTTAACTATTGTGAGTATGTACAGTCCCCCACCATTTTCTTTTTAACCTTTGGAGGATATTTTGGCTACGGTTATCTTGGTGGCAGAGGGAACTTTATTACTCCTGGGAGATTTTAATGTAGTTTCTGATGTCACCTTGGATATCACCATGGAAGTGTGTCAGGGGTTTCTCCTTTGCTGTTAGCATGGTTGGAGAGTTATGCCCTTGTGAATGTTGGCAACACAGGAATCCCGGGATTACGGAATTCCATTGCCTGTCGTTCGGAAACCCATCATACACTTTCACGTATACACGTTACTGTTTACATCAGTGGTTCTCAACTCCTGTCCTCAGGACCCACTAACATGCCAGATTTTAAGTATTACCTTGGGGAGATGCAGACTAGAATACAACAATCACTGAGCAGCAAATGATATCACCTGTGATGTATTTCAGTTATCTTGAAAACCTGGCCTGTTAGTGGGTCCTGAGGACAGGAGTTGAGAACCATTGGTCTACATGGACAGATTTTTTTGATACAGAATGTGAAGTATTTGCCAAGGGCTATTTCCGAGCATTCCACCATGGGGTTGGTTTGCAGTTGAACTGGTGTATGAACACTGCGGGAGATTAGCTCATGGGATCGCCTTTTCTGGAAATTAAGGTCAGTGTGCAGGCTGTTTCTTTAAAATCTGGCAGGTTGCCAGTTTTATTTAGAAGAGGTTGGCAAATTCATGAAAACAAACAAAAACATTAAAGTAAATCCTTGCCATCCAGCACTAAACTAAACAGTAGACTCCTCTCTATACGGTGTGGGGCTGGTCCCCGTCTCCCACAAAACATGTAGTAAAGCAAACCTCCTTTTATATATGATAGAAGTCAAGGATTTTTCCAGAGCTTTGGAGGCTGAGGTGACAAGGACAGGGGAACAAGTGACCTTGGCAGAAAGCTTATGTGTGCGTTATCCATCTACTGCTAAATACGGCAGGAATATTTATATATGTATCGTCTGCTTTTGCTGGAATAATGTAGTAAGAATCATTAACATAAATTAATTTTTTGGGGAGTTTGGGGAGAAAAACGGTCACCTTTTAATTTTTTTGGCGCAACCTTCCTATACTTCAATATCTATTTTGCATATCCGGACTCCTCAAGGACATATAGTGGAGGATTCCCAGGAGGTGTTAACTACTTTTGAGCAGTTGTATTAATCCCTTTATAAACCCCAGGGAGTATTATTAGATTCTGATATCTCATACACAGGAACTCACCCTTCCAGCCCAAATCCCACCCACAACCACGCCCAAACCCTGCCCCAAACCACGCCCAAACTCCACCCCCAGACACACCTTCCTTGGAGGAGAGAAGTACAGTGGCGTCAAATAACTAATAAGTGAGGCCTTAGAACTGTGTATCACAAATGGTTCAGGAATGTGTAACACACAAAGTACAGGACTCAGGACTTTATAACACACAGGGCTCAGGAGTGTGTATTGTGCAATTGTGAACAGTGCATATCACACAGGGTGCAGAAAAAAAAAAAACAGCAAACAGAATATTGACATTCAATGCAAAGCGTCTTTTGTTCTCAGAAATATGGAGCATAAAGCCCTGTGTACAGAGTGCAGGGGTCAGGAATATGTAACATAGAGCCCAGCACACAGTGAACAGTGGTAAAGCTATGTAATATGCAGTCCAGCATACAGAGTGCAGGGCTCAGGGGTATATAATGCAAAACCCATTGTACAGCATTCAGGAGTACCATCCAGAGGCCTTTAATATGTAACATACAGCACAGCACACAGAGTATGTAACGTTCTGAGTATGTAATGTACAAGGTGTTACAAAATTCACACCACTGGACCCTGCATGCTGTGCCATACATTACGTACTCTTGGTCACTAACTGAAAGCTTTAAACCCCTTTCACACTGAGGCGCTTTACAGGCATTTTTGCACTAAAAATAGCACCTGTAAATGGCCTCTTCTGCAGCCCCAGTGTGAAAGCCAGAGTGCTCTCACACTGGGGCCGTGCACTTGCAGGACAGGAAAAAAAAAGTCCTGCTAGCAGCATCTTTGGGGCGGTGGGGGAGGGGTGTATACACCGCTTCTCCACCGTCCCTGTCCATTAAAATGAATGGGCACCGCTTTCAAAGCACCTTAAAAGCGTTTTGAAAGCAGTGATAAGTGATCGCTTTTAACCCCTTCTTGGGGGTTAAAAGCTCCCTGCTAGTGGCGAACAAAGCGCTGCTATAAAAGTGGTAAAGCGCTGCTAGTTTTGGCACTTTACCACTAATGCCCGCACTGCCCCAGTGTGAAAGGGTCAAATCTTCACTTCTGCTTATCTCTTTGCTTACCTCTATGTGCCCCATCCACACCTAACCTCTGCAACCCTCATCCACAGCTCACCCCTTTTTTCCCTGTCCACAGATCCACTCTGCACCCCTATCAACATTTCACCTCTGCACCCCTCTAACTACAGCTTACACCCCCAGTCCACAACTCACCTCTGCACCTCCATCCATATAATCTCTGCTCCCCTTCTGCACCCCCATCTAAGGCTCCTTTCACATGGGGCTGTCCGTTTTTAGTACTCCGCTTTCTCAGCGGGGATCAACATTGATCCCCGCTGACCCGGAGGATGACAAGTCCGTCTCTGCACTCTGTACAGGGTCAGACCTGTCAGAGAGTCCGCTCTCCCCTATGGGGGGGATTGGATGATTACAGACCGCCTGTCTGTTTTCATCCGATCCTATAGACGGATGGAAAATAGGGTTTCCATCCGTCTGGATTTTGCAGAACGGGGCGGATCGGATGTCAGCAGACATGTCACCGCTGACATCCGTCGCTCCATAGAGCTGTATAGAGCGACCATTCAGATCCGCCAAAAAACTGACAGGCGGATCTGAATGGTCCACACATGTGAAAGGGCTCGCCCCAATCCACAGCTCTCACCTTTGCCACCCACCTCTGCACCCCCAACTTTCCCTACAGCTCTCACCTCTCACCTCTACACAACCACCCCCACCCTCCACAGCTCTCATTTTACACAACCTGCCTTCTGCCCTCTGCAGCTCTTACCTCTGTACAAAGCCCCCTCCTGCCCAGTTCTCCTCTCTGGACAAATTTCCACCCCCCCTCCTTACTGCAGAATCCCCCCTCCCTTCTTTCACTGTAAACTCAGTCTCTGGAGGGGTCTCCCCCCCTCCCTGTTTTTCATTCAGAACTCCCTCACCTCTTCCACTGCTGATCCAGTGCTCCATTCCATGTGTTCCTCAGACGATGGAGAACTGTAGCTGGGGTGGAGTTTCAGGGCTTCTCTGCTCTGTGCTACAGTGTGAGAAGAGGCGGGGACAGAAGGTGCCACTTGAATCAACACAGGCAGCTGTATGTTGCCGTGCTGGGACCCGAAGATCTCAAAAGGCAGCAGCCCTGTGTGCGCAGGGCTAGTGTGAGATAGGTCAGAGCAGAGAGGGCTGCCTGTCAGAGGTGCCGGAACTGCGTTTCGTCGAGTTCCGGCAGAAAAAAAGCCCTGCTCATACATAGTTACATACATACATACATAGTAGGTGAGGTCGAAAAAAGACACAAGTCCATCAAGTCCAACCTATGTGTGTGATTATATGTCAGTATTACCTTGTATATCCCTGTATGTTGTGGTCTTTCAGGTGCTTATCTAATAGTTTCTTGAAACTATTGATGCTGAGACCACCGCCAGTGGAAGGGAATTTCACCTCCTTGTCACTCTTATGCCCCGTACACACGGTCGGATTTTCCGATGGACAATGTCTGATCGGAGCGTGTTGTCGGAAATTCCGACCGTGTGTGGGCGCCATCGGACATTTTCCATCGGATTTTCCAACACACAAAGTTGGACAGCAGGAGATAAAATTTTCCGACAACAAAATCCGATCGCGTCAATTCCGACCGTGTGTGGCCTGTTCCGACGCACAAAGTGCCACGCATGCTCAGAAGAAATTCCGACACGGGACAGCTCGTTCTGGTAAACTTAGCGTTCGCAATGGATACAGCACTTTCGTCACGCTGCAATGTAAAAAATGGTTTAATACAGCGCACTCTCTTCTTCTTTATAATGTGACAAGAATTAAGTCGTTTTGCTGCTCATATTCACACACACTTCTCACAAAGTTTTATTTGTGTTTTTTTAGTGGGATTCCTTCAATATATTGTTATTAGTTGTCACATCTGACAGTTTTATATTTTTTATGTTTTTTTTTTGTTTGTTTTTAAGCCTTTTTTTTTCTTTAATGTTTGGATTTTTTCCAAGGCTGATCTTTGTTCAATGTTATTTTTATTTTTACTCCAGAATATTTTTGTGTGTGTTTTGTGTGGCAAGTTACCCCAACACCATTGATATCTTTTATTATTTAATCTCCATGAGATTTTTTGTTGTTGGTGTCCCTTGTTCATTTCACATTGTATATTAGAAATGTACCTGAATCCTCAGAAACAAACCATCATTTTTGAAGTAAAACACATAGGAGAGTATAATTCAAAACAAAAATCCTTTATTAAGGGATCAGAACCAAACAAAGAGGAAGGCAACACTGGATCAACAAGAGAAATTAGTGAAGCCTGGGACCCCCACGGCAGACATCAATTCTTAAACCTCAAAATTGGTGGCCTGAGGAGTCCATATGTAAGGGAGGGCAGTCTGGTCCAGAATTCGCAGAGATCTGGAAAGCAGCAGATGACATCTGTGTCCCCAGGCTGTGGTACCACAAGAGGCTGCATCTTTTGGCCGACCAGACTGGATCCAGGGTCATCACTGTCTGGTCTTCCTTTCACACTTCCTTCCGGGCTGTGGCTGTGCAGTTGGAGATGTGGCAGGAGGAGGAGTAGGACCTGGAGGAGGAGTAGGACCTGCAGGAGGAGGAGGAGGACCATCCCAAAGCTGTGTGTGAGGTGTAATTTGGCCCCTCACACCTTTCGCCAGAGCCTCTGATATGAGGGCCTCACACATGGCTTTTTGGCCCTCCTCCATCCTCTGCATTTTATATGCTATGAATGCAGCAATGTTCTCCTGCCTGGTGTGGGGTGCTCCCAGGACCTCTGTAGCCCTACAAAAAAATCTGATAGCAGCCTCCTCTAGGCCACTCCTCCTACTGCCACTTTCTGTTTCCAGGGGGGATGGAGGGACCTGCAGATCAGCCAGCCGGCTCGGCCCGGCCACCTCCTGGCTGAGACTTCCCTGTGTATGAAAAAGGGACATGGTTTTAGTTTTTGCATCATCAATCACAATCATAAATTAGTACTCCAAACTAACATCTAGTTAACATCATTGATTGGACAAGCAGAAATATTTAGAGGAATGCTATACCTGGCTCAATCTGGGCTCCTCCACATGTGGCCTGGAAGGCCCAGGTTGGGCGTCAGAAGCCTCAGCCGGGGGGGAAGGAAGCGTGGAAGGAAGACTGGAGAGTGATGACCTGGGTTCAGTCTGGCCTGCCAGAAAGTGCAGCCTGTCGTAGTACAACATCCTGGGGACATAGATGTCATCTGCTGCTCCGGATCTCTGTGAATCCAGGACTTTATTGCGCTCCCTCAGATATGTGCTCCTCAGGCCACCAATGAAAATCTTTAAAAAAGTGATGTCTGCCGTGGGGATCACCTGCTTCACAATTTCACACAATTGCTCCAGTGCTGCCTTCCTCTTTGCTTGGTTCTTGTAATGGGGGTGTTTAATCTCCCACAGACAGGGCAGCTCCCTTAGCATCTCTATGAAGACTGAAATGAAGTCCTGATCTTTCAGTACCATATCCATGTTCACTGCAAGACACAACACAAGACAAAGCCTAATGTCACACCAAACTCTCCTAATCTTGTTACAATATAGGCCTCAATCTATAGAAGCAGTATAGGCCCAAGTTTGTCTCTTACCTTCGTTCTTACGATCGCCGCGTTCAATGCTCCTTCCTCCGCTCACAGATCAAACGTAATACGCACGCGTGTTACGCTTTATATACACTGCGCATGCGTGTAACTCCGCCCGCCCCTGACGTTCTTTCTAGTGTATTCCCCGCCCCTTTTCGTTCGGTGCAGTGGGGGAAGAGCATGATGGCGGACATACAGCAGGTGCGGGCTAATTGTAGCAACGAGGAGGAGGAGGAGGAGGAAAGGGTGGATCCAGGCACGTCCCGATCCAGAAGGAGACGTTTTAAGGCCACAAATATGTCGTTTGGGGAGATGTTGGAGATGGTCGACATCATGAGGAAGTCCGACTATGACGGAAAATATGGGCCTTACCCCAACTCCAACATCCGAAAGGCCAAAATCATTGGTAAAGTGGTCAGGAGTCTAGAGCGGAATTTCGGGGTACGAAGGTCTAAAGATCAGCTCAGGAAGCGGTGGTCGGACCTGAAGTTGAGAGAGCCAGAGCAGTACCGAAAGATCCGGAGAGTGCTGCAAAAAAGTAAGTAGTTGTGCTGTGTTCCTATTCTTTCTGTCTTTATTACGTTCGTTCTGCTCCATATGCTTTCATTAGTTGTAACGTTTCCAAAGGTCAACTTTAATGTTCATGGGCACATTATTTGTTCGTATCAAACATTTTTCTTTCGGCCTCTAGAACACCATTGTTTAGGCCATATGCATTTTCACACATTTTTGGGGGCCTACTTGGATGCCAAATATTTGTTTGTGTAGATGGGTTTGTTACCAGAATGAAATGCAAACTAGATTGTGTGTAAGGAGAGGACACTGAGCAGCTGTTTTCACATCTGGACACTGGAGCACTAATGTGGGACACAAGAACACCATTTTTATTAGGGGGGGCCACACAGGTGCTCCAGTGTATACTATAGGGGGGTCTCCATCTGTGAAGCTTGTACCAAACAGGTAAAGTATTGCAGCTTGACAAAGGGCAATAAAAAAATATACATCTTGGAACTCGGCTAAAATAGACAATTGTACCCCACTTCCAAGCAATGTTTCCTATTTCTATAGTTCTGCCATCAAATATCTGTGTGCTAAGTATACCATTTTTGTTTTACATAGGGGAGAAAAGACTCGGACACCCCTCATCCCAGGAGACCAGAGACCCCCCCTCTCTGGAAGAAGGGGAAATACCAACCCAAGAAGCTGAGCAGGAAGAAGAAGAAGACGTGGTGGAGATTGGCACCACAACAGGTGAGTGTCTGCGACCACAGGCTCAGGTAAAAGAGATGGATGGTGGCAGATTTTTGAGACCTTTTTTTTTGTTCTTTATCTCTTTTTAGGTGATCGTGTTGTGAGGGATCCAGAACGCTTTACATCTGAAAGTGCCCAGATACTCATCGGGGAGATCATGGGGTGTAATCTCCAATTGCAAAACATACATCAACAAATCACTGATATTATTAAAAAAAATAATAACATCATTGATGTTTTGGGGCGAATTTAAACCCCACAAAATCACCTGTTTTATCGTACCAAAATTTTTTCAATGTTTAGAAAAGCCAAATTTGGAGGATGCACACAGTGTGCCAACATGTGCTATCTGCCATCACGGGAGATCAATGGACGCGTTTTGGGGGGGCAACCCCTTCCTCAATTATAAAGTAGCGTTGAGGAAGGGCTTGCTCCCCCCAAACACGTCCCTTGATCCCCCATGATGGCAGATAGCACATGTGGACATTTGTAAATTGGTGTGCATCTTCCAAATTTGGCTTTTTCAGGGGTGATTTCCCCCATCTGAACGCTATATCAAACCCAGTTCCTAAATACTGATGTCTGATATAGCCTTCAGGTTTTACCTAATGTGAACTTTGTAAGTTCAAGTTTTTTGGCTTTCTTGTTGGTTTTACACAGGCCTGTTTTATCTGAAATGGATATTTTGATTTTTCATAATGCTACTGCAAACATTGTTATACAACAAACATGTTGGTTTGTTTTAAAAACCTTTGGTAAATGCGCATGTGATTGTGCAGGTATAAAAAAGTGCCTTACTCAAGAATGTGTGGATTATTGTCTCAACACTACAACACTTTTGGGGTGATGTAATTGTTGTTTTATGCACAAATGGGGGTTATTTCCTAAGGGCAAATCCTCTTTGCACTACAAGTGCAGGTTCAGTGCAGTTGCAAGTGCACTTGTAGTGAAATGTGTTTTTGCATTTAGGAAGTACCAGCCAACACTGTTTTTTATAAGATTACCCAATCACCACATTTTCTGCACTCAACACATTTCTGTCAGGGTCAGCTAAAACAAACACAAGCAGTAAATGTCCACCAAGAATTTCTTTTGGTTGTTTTTTATTTGAAAAAGGTGTCACATATTGTCTGGCATATTGATAGCCCCCCTACCCGCAAAGAACTCCAGGTATCGTAACCGGACATCACGGGCATTCAGGGAGGGCAAGCCAGGACGGCCGCTTTCAAGTGCCGTCATTGTTGATGTTTTTGGGATTCCGGCCTCAGGCCCAACTGAGCCAGCATAGTTGGCTGAATGTTTTCGTAGAAAATTATGGAGAACACAGCAGGCAAGTATTATATGGTTCAGTTTATACTCCGCCATATGGATGGGTGTCATAAATAATCGGAACCGGCTGGCCAGGATTCCAAATGTGTTCTCCACCACTCTTTGGGCTCTGGCCAGCCGGTAATTAAAAACCCTCTGTTCCGGGGTGAGGGTTCTCATCGGGAATGGCCGCATCAGGTGGTCCCCCAGCGCAAATGCTTCATCAGCAACGAACACAAATGGGAGACCTTCAACATTGTCCTCTGGAGGTGGCAAGTCCAAGCTGCCATTCTGGAGACGCCTGTAGAACTCCGTCTGGGCGATCACTCCACCATCGGACATCCGGCCATTCTTCCCCACGTCCACATACAAGAAGTCGTAATTAGCCGACACCACCGCCAACATCACTATACTATTAAACCCCTTGTAATTATAATAGTACGACCCCGAGTTGGGTGGTGGGACGATGTGGACGTGTTTCCCATCAATTGCCCCTCCGCAGTTAGGAAAGTCCCACCGCTGGGCAAAGTGGGAGGCCACAGTCTGCCATTCCTGTGGCGTGGAAGGAAACTGTTGAGGAAAAAACAATAAACATTACTATTTTTTCACAGAAACATGGCAAGCAGATTAGACACAAACATTATGGGTCAACCTCCAGATAGCATTTATTAAGGGGAATTTAACAACAACAAAGTATAAGGTACACCTATCATATTCCCCCCCCCCCCTCTCATGGGCCATTTCTAACATTATAGGGGGGGGAACTCTTGGACAGGTAACCCTCTTCACTTCATTGAGAGATGAATGCCTAAATACAGGGTATTACTTGGAACAGCCCCTCCTTAGTTACACTATTGGCAGCCCACTGGACAGGTAAGAAGTGTCATAATACAAAGATATAAATACACACTGTACACATTTGAGGACATTTGAACATTCTGCTATTACCTATCAAGATCATAATAGGATACAAGAACTTTAAACAGTACCATTGGAAAGTATACAGGCAGGCCCTTGCACTACATGCTTTGGGGAATTCATCCATAAATCTGAGCACTAAAGAGATGGGTATAGTGTGTATGGGTTTGGCAAAGTCAGCAGATAGATGATTGAGGATAGAGAATTGGGATCAGCTGACTTAGCAGTTGGGGGAGGGAGGGTTACAAAAAATTTGGGGACACCACAAAAAAAAGCCTCTGGCCCTCTGCCTGAATTTAAATCAAAAATAACATTTCCAAACATTTTAGGGGGTGTTTGGGGTAAAGCACTACTATGGAGCTGATAAAATACATTGTTAAGTAACTACATGAGGTGAATATAGGGCAGGAGACACCATGCTGGGGAGGTTATTGAAGGGCAAATATGTATGAAGGACCTAAAATAATAATTACATAAAAATCCAGCATGCATGAGGACAAAGGGGACATTCACAGCATATTACAATCATGGTAATTAGGGAATGAGGAAAGAAATACAATATATTATCAAACATTCAATACAATAAAATGTGATATAAAAGGATAAAAATCTTACCTTCATATAGTCCTTCTGCAGGACCTGGATGATGGCAGAACAGGTCTCTGGGATGATGATACCCGGAGCCTGGGGGGAGATGCCTGTCGAGAACTTCAAGTCCTGCAGACTTCTCCCTGTGGCCAAATACCGCAAGGTAGCGACCAACCTCTGCTCCGGAGCGATGGCTTGCCTCATGCAGGTATCCTGCCTGCTGATATAGGGGGTCAGCGAAGCCAACAAACGGTGAAATACGGGGTCCGTCATCCTGAGAAAGTTCCTGAAATCATCAGGATTATTCTCACGGATCTCACGGAGCAAAGGCATATGACAGAACTGGTCACGCTGAAGCAACCAATTCTTGGTCCATGAACTCCTCCCCACCCTGTTCATGGACTGGACTTGTGTCAAGGTCAGGACCCCAACACCAAGCTCCCGCACAGCACGAACTCTACGAGGAGTACGCATACGCAACATGGCTAGAAAACGGTCGGCTGCTCAGAACGAAGTAACAGAACGCACTGAAGAACAGCAAGGCCTGTGAAGAGCGACCTGAAAAACAGCAACGAGCGGACAAGATCGCACAGAAAACTCCAATACGAACTGACTGCACGCACTGAAGAGCAGATACAAACCCACAAGCACAAACTGAACGGCAGAAAACGATCTGAAAGCCACGAGTCTGAAAAAGCGCGAATCGTCTCTCACCAAACTTTTACTAACACGAGATTAGCAAAAGGAGCCCAAAGGGTGCCGCGCTTAGTTCTGAACTGGCCTTTTCTAGTCTCGTCGTACGTGCTTGACGTCACCGCGTTCTTGGCGATCGGAAATTCCGACAACTTTGTGCGACTGCGTGTAGGCAAAACAAGTTTGAGCCAACATCCGTCGGACAAAATCCGAGGATTTTGTTGTCGGAATGTCCGAACAAAGTCCGACCGTGTGTACGGGGCATTATAGTAAAGAACCCTCTACGTAGTTTAAGGTTAAACCTCTTTTCTTCTAATTTTAATGAGTGGCCACGAGTCTTGTTAAACTCCCTTCTGCAAAAAAGTTTTATCCCTATTGTGGGGTTACCAGTACGTTATCTGTAAATTGAAATCATATCTCCTCTCAAGTGTCTCTTCTCCAGAGAGAATAATTTCAGTGCTCGCAACCTTTCCTCATCATAACTAATATCCTCCAGACCCTTTATTAGCTTTGTTGCCCTTCTTTGTACTCACTCCATTTCCAGTACATCCTTCCTGAGGACTGGTGCCCAGAACTGGACAGCATACTCCAAGTGCAGCCGGACCAGAGTCTTGTAGAGCGGGAGAATTATCATTTTATCTCTGGAATTAATCACCTTTTTAATGCATGCCAATATTCAGTTTGCTTTGTTAGCTCCTTTTATCCTTCGTCTATTAAACTTCTGAAACTGTCCAGAAAATGTAGAGATGTACTACATGCAGCTATTACTTTCTGGTCAATGTTCCTCCCAATACTAGGAGAGTCATACTGCAGTAGGCAGCAGTGTGTGTACAAACACACTAGCAGTAGTGATGAGCCCGATGTTCAAGTCGAACATAAGTTCCATGCGAACAACGGGTGTTCGCCTGTTCGCTGAATAGCGAACCATTTGGGGTGTTCGCGGCAAATTCGAAAGCTGCGGAACACCCTTTAAAAGTCTATGGAAGAAATAAAAAGTGCTCATTTTAAAGGCTTATATGCATTGTATTGTCATAAAAAGTATTTGGGGACCTTGGTCCTGCCCCAGGGGACATGTATAAATGCAAAAAAAGTTTAAAAAACGGCCGTTTTTTCGGGAGCAGTGATTTTAATAATGCTTAAAGTGAAACAATAAATGTGAAATATTCCTTTAAATTTCATACCTGGGGGTTGTCTATAGTATGCCTGTAATGTGGCGCATGTTTCCAGTATTTATAACAGTCCCTGCACAAAATTACATTTCTAAAGGAAAAATAGTCATTTAAAAGTACTTGCGGTTATAATGAATTGTCAGTCCTGGCAATACACATAAAAGTCATTGAAAAAACGGCATGGCATTCCCCCACAGTCCATTACCAGGCCCTTTGGATCTGGTATGAATATTAAGGGGGACCCCGAACCAAAATGAAAAAACAAAAATTGCGTGGGGGTCCCCCCAAATTCCATACCAGGCCCTTCAGCTCTGGAGAACCCTGCACCAAAATTTAAAAAAAATGGCATGGGGGTCCCCCCAAAAATTCATACCAGACCCTTATCTGAGCATGCAACCTGGCAGGCCGCAGGAAAAGAGGGGGGATGAGAGAGTGCCCCCCCTCCTGAACCATACCAGGCCACATGCCCTCAACATGGGGAGGGTGCTTTGTGGTAGCCCCCAAAGCACCTTGTTCCCATGTTGATAGGGACAAGGGCCTCATCCCCACAATATATAGCAAACAATGGTGCGCTACAATTAACTTTCTAATAAAGTGCACAGGCTCCTGAAGAGCAGCGATATACTGGTGATATTATTTGCATAAAGTGCTCGATAATATAGGCAAATAAATACATAAAGTGCTAAGTGTTATTGACAAATTAATACATATCATGCTGAGTGATAGTGACAAATAAATCAATAACAAAATGTCTTCAATGCACACATATAAATAAAGTGAATATCTTCAATAAATAAATATTATATGGATATTTTCAGTCACCAATATTGGAGGCATACATCCCCCTCCAAATTCAGAAAAAGTTAGCCAAGATACCAATAGTCCCAAATTCTAAATGAAGAAATGGTTCATAAGGAGGGATGTAATGTCAGAGGAAAACCACTCTCAGCGTGCTTACACAGCATTAGTAGTACTCAGCTACTTCATCCTGCTCCCTCTCACAGCTTCACTGATTATATTTTCTCATAAAATCAAGGAAATATATCATTGCGCAATGATCAGCATATAAAGCATACTATCAAAAGCACAAGCGGATCCACTCACATATCATTGTGAAATACCCAGCGCATAAAAACAGTCAGATGCTCAAAGCAAATTCCTATCCTCATCCACTGTGCTCCACACAGACACATCAGATGTCGTCACTTGCTCCTCCTGACGCGTTGCGTCACATGTCACATGACTTTTTCAAGGATAGCCATGTGACAGACGAAACTCCGTTTTTATACTTGTTACAGCGTGCCGGTTGCCATAGTGACATCGGTCATCATTGGATCATCATGCTGTTCAGTGCTTGTTAGCATTAATACATACATGTTCACAACATACAATAAACTTTAATAAGACCTTTCACAATATGTAGTTGCATACTGAATAGAAAACAAAATTCCATTAAAACCTATAAAAACATTCCATGCTTTCATATACATGGAAGGTGGAGGCTCCTTAAGAATCAATTTAAAGAACTAGGCTGCAAGTTGAAGGGAAGGACCTCCAAGGTGATATTCTCTGAAATATTGCCTGTGCCATGCGCAACACAGGAAAGGCAGTGGGTGATTAGAGAGCTGAATGCATGGCTCAAGACCTGGTGTAGGGAGGAGGGATTTGGGTTTCTAGAGCACTGGGCTGACTTTTCATTTGGGTGCAACCTATATGCTAAAGACGGTTTGCACTTGAATGGAAGGGGGTCTGCTGTGCTGGGGGAGAGGTTTATAGGAAGGCTGGAGGAGTATTTAAACTAGGATTGAGGGGGGAGGGTGAACTAGAATTACATCAAGAAGACAGGTCAGTTAGGGGTCAGACATTAATGGAGGGTGGAATGGGGACAGATGGGGGGAGGGTTATGGCAGGTGTCAAGAAATTTCCCATGTTGCAAACAGCCATTGGAAACTGTAGTGCCATTTGTACTACTAAAAAATATATGAAAAACACCAGACCAAAATGTAATAATGCATTAAAGTGTTTGTTCACCAATGCCAGAAGTCTGCCAAGCAAAATAGGTGAGTTGGAAGCTCTGGTGCATGAAGTGAACTATGATGTAATCGGTATTGCTGAAACTTGGTTTCAATCCTCACATGACTGGCCTATTAATATTCCTGGCTATGCACTCTTTCGGAGAGACAGGGTAAAAAGGAAAGGTGGCGGGGTCTGTCTCTATGTGAGAAGTAATCTCAAAGCAAGTGTGAAAGAGGACCTGATTGATGGAGAGTGTGATGAGTCTGAAGCATTATGGGTGGAACTACATATAGATGGGCGTAGTTCAAAGTTAATCATTGGACCCAATGTTAACGAGGAGGTGGAGACTCAGCTCCTTGCACAGATGGAAAGGGCTGCAAGGGCTGGGACAGTGATAATAATGGGAGATTTTAACTACCCAGAAATTGACTGGAGTAATGGCACTGCTGGGACAGTTAAAGGACAAAAATTTATAAACCTAGTACAGGACAATTTTATGGTCCAGTTTATTGAGGCCCCAACTAGGAATGAAGCTCTGTTGGACCTGGTAATCTCAAACCATGCGGAGCTTATTACTAATGTGCAGATAAAGGAACACCTGGGTAGCAGTGACCATAACATGATTTCATTTGATGTTAGCTGTAAACAAGAAATACATAAGGGAAAGATAAAAACACTTAACTTCAAGAGAGCAAATTTTCCAAGGATGAGGGCTGCTCTCGAGGACTTAGACTGGGAGGGAATATTGGCAGCGATAAACATAGAACAGAAATGGGAATTCTTCAAAAAGACTGTTTGGGACCTCACTGCAAAGTATATTCCCATGGGCAATAAGTTTAAAAGGCTAAAAAGAAAACCTATGTGGCTCACGGTCAAAGTTAGAAAAGCTATAAACAATAAGAAAAGAGCTTTTAAAAAATATAAAAATGAAGGAACACTAGTGTCATTTAAATGCTACAAAGAATTTAACAGAATATGTAAAAAGGAAATCAATAGTGCAAAAATTCAAAATGAACGAGAGATCGCAAAAAATAGTAGGACAAACCCCAAAAAATTCTTCAAATATATTAATAGTAAAAAGGTCAGGTCTGAGCATGTAGGCCCTTTACAAAATAATCTAGAGTGGGTGACTGGGGACAAGGAGAAGGCTAATTTATTAAATACTTTCTTCAGCTCTGTATATACAAAAGAGCATGGGGAAGCTCATGTCCATAAGGGGGGTGGTATTGACACAGCCCCCAATGATCCACAATGGCTCAAAAGGGATATGGTCCAGAAATATTTAGACAGAATAAAGGTGGATAAAGCACCTGGACCTGATGGCATCCACCCACGGATCCTAAAAGAATTGAGCTCTGTAATTTCAAAGCCATTGTATCTAATTTTTAGGGACTCATTAATGACGGGAATAGTACCGCTGGATTGGCGCAGGGCGAACGTGGTGCCTATATTTAAAAAGGGATCAAAGTCTTTACCAAGTAACTATAGACCTGTTAGTTTAACTTCTATAGTCGGGAAGATACTGGAGCGTTTAATAAAAGACCACATAGACGAGTTCTTGCTGGAAAAAAACATTTTAAGCAACAGACAGCATGGGTTCATGAAAGACAGAAGTTGTCAGACAAACCTGATTTCTTTTTATGAAGAGGTAAGTAAAACCTTGGACAGAGGGGTGGCTGTGGACGTGGTTTATTTGGATTTTGCAAAAGCGTTTGATACAGTTCCGCACACACGGCTCATGTGTAAGTTAAAGTCTACAGGCTTGGAAATATCAGTTTGTAAATGGATAGAAAACTGGCTAAAAGACAGAATTCAGAGAGCAGTGGTTAATGATTCTTACTCTGAATGGTCTAAGGTTATCAGTGGTGTACCCCAAGGTTCAGTGCTGGGACCCTTACTCTTTAATATCTTTATAAATGATATTGGATCTGGGATCAAAAGTAACATTTCTGTCTTTGCAGATGACACCAAGCTATGCAGTGGAATAACGTCCTTACAGGATGTCTCCAATTTACAAGCTGACCTCAATGCTCTGTCTAATTGGGCGACTATGTGGCAGATGAGGTTTAATGTTGAGAAATGTAAAGTTATGCACTTGGGGGCTAAGAATATGCATGCATCATACATGCTAGGGGGAGTACAACTGGGGGAATCTGTAGTGGAGAAGGATCTGGGGGTTTTGGTAGATCATAAGCTCAATAATAGCATGCAATGCCAAGCTGCGGTTTCCAAAGCGACCAAAGTTCTTTCTTGTATTAAGAGAGGTATGGACTCCAGAGAGAGAGATATCATTTTGCCCCAGTTCAAATCATTAGTAAGACCTCATCTGGAATATGCAGTTCAGTTTTGGACACCAGTTCTCAAAAAGGATATCGGGGAACTGGAGAAAGTGCAGAGAAGGGCAACCAAACTGATAAGAGGCATGGGGGAGCTCAGCTATGAGGAAAGATTAGAGGAACTGAATTTGTTCACTTTTGAGAAGAGGAGAATAAGGGGGGATATGATCAACACGTTTAAATATATAAGGGGTCCATATAGTGAACTTGGTGTTGAGTTATTCACTTTACGGTCAACACAGAGGACAAGGGGGCACTCTTTACGACTGGAGGAAAAGAGATTTCATCTCCAAATACGGAAAGGTTTCTTCACAGTAAGAGCTGTGAAAATGTGGAATAGACTCCCTCCAGAGGTGGTTCTGGCCAGCTCAGTAGATTGCTTTAAGAAAGGCCTGGATACTTTCCTAAATGTACATAATATAACTGGGTACTGACATTTATAGGTAAAGTTGATCCAGGGAAAATCCGATTGCCTCTCTGGGATCAGGAAGGAATTTTTTCCCCTGCTGTAGCAAATTGGAGCATGCTCTGCTGGGGTTTTTTGCCTTCCTCTGGATCAACTGTGGGTATAGTATTGGGTATATTGGATTGTACGTTTTTTTTTTTTTTGTTTTTTTATGGTTGGACTGGATGGACTTGTGTCTTTTTTCAACCTGACTAACTATGTAACTATAAACAAATCTTCTTAAACCCCTCATACACTGCAGTTATCAGTCTCCCCCTTGTGGTCAACTTAAATAATACCTGATACTTAATTCTCCAGCAAATAACATTGACCACAATAGGCCTGTATACCACATACCTTATAAATATAGACATGTATAAGTACAATTGATACTACCACATACCTTATAATTATAAACGTATGTATACATAATTGATGCTGCCAGATCTGAACTAAAGATAATAGATCACATCCATTACATTAAAATATAAACACAAAAAATAAAATTCGCTTTTACTAAGTTCTCTTAATTTATTACTCCCCCTCCAGTGAGGCTTGTACCTATCAATAGCCCATAATTGTAGGGATGTGGGATCCTTATTGTGATAGGATGCAAAATGCCGCAAATTGATATGCTTGGGAAAACCATTCTTAATATTCTGTATATGTTCCCTTATGCGTTTTCCACATGGGGCATTTAGTTCTACCTATATACTGCAGTGAGCATGAACACTACAATATATAAACAACCTCCTCTGTTCTGCACGAAATAAAATCTTTAATTGTATACTCTTTATTTGTGCTGGTAGACTTAAAATTAGTACATTTTTGACAATTGAAATGAGTATTTTTACATGCATAGCATCTTTTACAGGGGTAAAATCCCTTTCCCTGAAAGAAGGACAATTGATTCAATTTTTTAGGGGGGTCCGATACATTTCTTGCTACCCGATCCCTCAAAGTGGGTGCCCTTCTATAAATAAAACAAGGTTTCTCAGGTAAAATTAATTGCAATTGCTTATCCGCTTTAAGTAGTGCCCAATGTTTTTTGATGATGTGTTCCACTTGCCTATGTTGGATGTTGTAATTCATTATTAGGGGGATTTCCTGGTACTGAGTAGAGTTCTTTTCCTTATCCTTAAAAATTGAATCAACAGCTCTCTTGGAATTTGGTATACTTCCTGTACTTTCTCTTCAATTAAGTTTTCACTATATCCTTTGGATACAAATTTTTTTTTCCAATCAATTTTGCCTGTTCCAGATAGAGACTTTGATCAGTGCAATTTCTTCTGAGGCGTATCATTTGGCCCTTCGGAATATTAATAAGCCACAGATCATGGTGGAAGCTATCCACCAGTATCTAGCTGTTTCTTTTCACCGGCTTGAAAAAAGTTTTTGTGGTTCTAGCACCCTTATCCAATTGTATTTCTAAATCAAGGAAATGCACATTTTTTTCACTGATCTCATAGGTAAGCTTAATATTTTTCTGATTCCCATTCAATTTACCAAAGAATTTAATCAAGCAATCTTCATCACCTTTCCATATTAGGATACAGTCATCTATAAATCTCCTATACATGATTAGATCATGTGGAATATCGGAATAAATGGCTTGCTCCTCCCATCTGGCCATGAATATATTGGCAACACTTGGTGCATACTTTGCACCCATTCCAATGCCATTAAGTTGCCTATAGTAATCCTCATTATGCCAGAAATAATTGTGCTGCAATCCATACGCTAGGCACCTTACTATGAATCGTTTTTGTTTTGAGATAAAGTTGCTAAATTCGTCCATAGCCCATTTAGATGCCTGAACTGCCTCCTCATGATCTATTATAGTATACAGCGATTAAACATCTGCTGTAGCTATTAAGTATTTACATTCCAGCAATAATTCAATAACTGTATTAAGTATCTGAATTAGATGTTTAGTGTTCCTTAAATAGGCACATGTTTTAGGTACCAAGGGCTGTATATAATTATCCACATATTGTTCTATTCTTGCATTTATGGACTGGATCCCATTAATTATGGGTCTTCCTGGTGGCTGTGTTTGATTTTTGTGGATCTTTGGAAGCGTATAAATTATTGGAACCCTACATGTGTTGGGTATCAAGTACTTTTCCTCCTTCTTAGTTAAAATATTTTTCATACTTCCTCTGAGTATCAATTCCGATAATTCTTCTTTCTATTCCTTAGTTGGGTTCTCCCTTAGTTTTATATAAGTATTAGTGTCACTCAATTGATCTTGTAATTCCTTATTATAATAATCTTTGGACAGCACAACAATTGCACCCCCTTTATCCACAGGTCTAATTATAACTTTTGTTATTATCCTCTAATTCCTTAATTCCTTTTTTAATACTTTGTGGATCACTCATTTTTTTAATTTTTAGTTTCTTCAAATCCTGTATAACCATCCGGTTAAAAACTTCTATATGCTCAATGTTACATACTGGAGGGTCAAACAAAGACTTGTTCCTTAATTTACTATGCACAATTCTTTCTGGTAAGTCTACTCTGTCATGCCTATTACTTGGTGTCTGATTCAACATATATTTTTTTATATTCAGTTTTCTTGTGTACTTCTGAATATCAATATACATTTCAAATTTATTTAAATTGTGTTTAGGAGCATACTTTGGGCCTTTATCTAGTGCTAATAGTTCAGTCCTTGTTAATTCTATTCCACTCAGATTGAGGATTCCTTCCCCAATTACTCTCTTTTCCTTTTGGGTCTTGAATCCTCCTCGGCATCCCCTCTTGCATTTGGACTCCTTGCATTTGTCATTTTTTCGTACCGTGGTGGGGTTTTCTCGCTCCCAGGGCTGGACTGGGAATAAAAACCAGCCCTGGAAATAATTTCATACCAGCCCCATAGCATTTTTGTACCAGCCCAACCGCATAACGTCATTATTTACTTGTTCACAAAAGGGAAAACCATGCATTTTAAAGCACATTTGAAGAGTGTATTATATATATAGATAAGGGAGACATGGAATTTACAAACAGCAGCAATTTTTTTCTGGCAAAAATCATGGCATTTACTAGCACATTTTTTATTGACACTGCAAAAAAAAGGTGCCATAAATGGCAGTTTTCAGTGCAAATAGCAATATTTAAGCTATAAACTGCTATTAGCATTGTGTTAAGTTAAACAAAAGTCAAACACCATATTTCTCCATTTACATGAAAGTCAGATTAATATAACCCAACACAGAGTTCCCCCATATATCAGGAGGATTCCCCTTTACAGTGCAAGGGAACTCTGACATAAAGGGGAACATTGCAGATCATGATCTAAGCAGGAACTCTGATATAAAAGGGGGGCACTGGTGACCAGAGACCCCACTTATATCAGAGTCCACTGCTTTCCCCTTTACATCAGAGTTCCCCCTTGCATTGTAAGGTGGAATCCTGCAGACTATGATGTAAAGGGGAACTCTGGGAATGTGGGGAGGACTCTGGTCCTCTGAAAACACTAAAGTAAGGGGGTTTACTGATATAAGGGGTACACCTTTATATCAGTGCCCCCTTACAATATTGTATTGACCCCCCCTCTCAGACTGGCCTAGCGGTGCTGTCACTGACCTCCTCTCAGGTGCAACATGCAGGGCTCGGTCAGTCGGCTCCAGCTCGGTGGCTCTGGTTTTATCCCATAGTTTCCTCTCCACAGTCCATACATGTCTGACTTCTCCCATGACCCCCATCCCTGCAGCACTCCCACTCTTGACTCCACTCCAGACTGCAGACATCATATAAGACAAGAGATGGTCAGAGGCTGCGGATGGTACAAGGAAGGTCAGAGGCTGCGGATGGTACAGGGGAGGTCAGAGGCTGCGGAGGGGACAGCAGGGGAGGTCAGAGGCTGCGGAGGGGATGACAGGAGGGGTCAGAGGCTGTGGGGGGGACAACAGGAGATCAGAGGCTGTGGAGGGGACGACAGGAGGGGTCAGAGGCTATGGGGGGGACAACAGGAGATCAGAGGCTGTGGAGGGGATGACAGGAGAGGTCAGAGGCTGCGGAGGGGATGACAGGAGAGGTCAGAGGCTGCGGGGGGGGACAGGAGGTCAGAGGCTGTGGGGGGATTACAGGAGGTCAGAGGCTGCGGAGGGGATGACAGGAGGTCAGAGGCTGCTGAGGGGAGGGGGGCGTACAGGAGGTCAGAGGCTGCAGGGGGGGACAGGAGGTCAGAGGCTGTGGAGGGGATGACAGGGGGTCAGAGGCTGCGGAGGAGAGGGGGGGACAGGAGGTCAGAGGCTGCGGAGGGGATTACAAGAGGTCAGAGACTGCAGGGGGGAGAGGTCAGAGGCTGCAGGGGGAGAGGAGGTCAGAGGCTGCAGGGGGGACAGGAGGTCAGAGGCTGCAGGGGGGACAGGAGGTCAGAGGCTGCAGGGGGGACAGGAGGTCAGAGGCTGTGGAGGGGATGACAGTAGGTCAGAGGCTGCAGGGGGGGGCAGGAGGTCAGAGGCTGCGGGGGATGACAGGAGGTCAGAGGCTGCAGGGGGGACAGGAGGTCCGAGGCTGCATGGGGGGACAGGAGGTCCGAGGCTGCAGTGGGGGACAGGAGGTCTGAGGCTGCAGGGGGATGACAGGAGGTCAGAGGTTGCAGAGGGGAGGGGGGGACAGGAGGTCAGAGGCTGTGGAGGGGATGACAGGAGATCAGAGGCTGCAGGGGGGACAAGAGGTCAGAGGCTGCGCAGGGATGACAGGAGGTCAGAGGCTGCAGAGGGGAGGGGGGGACAGGAGGTCAGAGGCTGCGGAGGGGATGACAGGAAGTCAGAGGCTGCAGGGGGGGACAGGAGATCAGAGGCTGCAGGAGGATGACAGGAGGTCAGAGGCTGCAGGGGGGGACAGGAGGTCAGAGGCTGCAGGGGGGTGACAGGAGGTCAGAGGCTACAGGGGGATGACAGGAGGTCAGAGGCTGCAGGGAGGGGACAGGAGGTCAGAGGCTGCAGGGGGATGACAGGAGGTCAGAGGCTGCGGAGGGGAGAGGGGGACAGGAGGTCAGAGGCTGTGGAGGGGATGACAGGAGGTCAGAGGCTGCAGGGGGGGTGACAGGAGTTCAGAGGCTGCAGGGGATGACAGGAGGTCAGAGGCTGCGGGGGGATGACAGGAGGTCAGAGGCTGCAGGGGGGCAGGAGGTCAGAGGCTGCAGGGGGATGACAGGAGGTCAGATGCTGCGGGGGGATGACAGGAGGTCAGAGGCTGCGGGGGGATGACAAGAGGTCAGAGGCTGCAGGGGGGGCAGGAGGTCAGAGGCTGCGGGGGGACATAGGAAGAGGCCACCAGACGAGTACTCACTGCAGCGAGCACTGTAACTGCTTTACTTTTAAAATTGGCGCCATCGTGTCACTGTGCATGCGCCCGCATTTCCGAGAATTGCCGAGTGTGTACGGCTAGCTCGGGAAAGCCTGTACACACTTCCGAGAACAATCCGAGCCCGCATTTCCGAAAACAGCGCTGGCACCTGCGCAGTTGCATGTCAGCCCAGCGGCCCCGCAGCCATATTTCTTTCAGGCGCCGCTGCCCTCACAGCGACCCCAGGGGCAGCCAGACAGCTGGCCCACCGGGGGATTTCCTGGTATCCCAGTAGGCCAATCCAGCCCTGCTCGCTCCTGCGGTACTCCAAAAAAAAACGTGACTGATCTTCATCCCTATAGTCCCTTAGGGGTTCATACCTATTTTGAGTGTGAATCAGACTTCTCCTAGATTCATACTGGTGTTGGTCATAATAACCACGCCCAGCTTGCTGTTGATAGTATTGATTTTGATATTGCGGATAATCCCTTGTTTCTCTATTGGAGTAGAGGACTCCACTGCCGCCATTTTTAATATATACAAGCGCTTGACTACTTCTTAAATGTAAGTGTCTTTCTTTTTTTAATAAACTTATGTATTTTACGGAATTATACTATATGGCCCCTTCTTTCATCCTATGTGGGACATGTTTGAGGACGTTTTAAAGTTTTGCATGGAGAAGGTACCCCGGTGAACTACCCCTAGGATCTTTCCTCCAGAGTGACATTAGGATCTCCTCTCCATTGCCAGTGGGCAGTTTTTAAGCTCGTATGCTGCATTTTATTACCTTTTTACTCTTGAGTTTAGATATGATTTAAAGATGGCTTGATCTAATGAATCATTGCACTTTGTATATCATTGTTGCTCTTTGTATTACATTTTAATAAACAAGTCTGTATTTATTATACAGTATGTGCAGCACATTTCTAATTGTGCTTTCTAATGAAGCCAACTAGATAGCAATAGTAAATATAAGCTACAGTAAAAAATAACATAAATTCAACAATATAACTTATTTTTCTTAAGAAATCCATACATTACCTCCAAATAGAAAAAACATGCCAGTTAAAAGCAGTAGCAGATATGCCCTTGCTAGTATACTAACAAATCCAGTCATTCCTCCAAAAATGATCAGGATGAGACTAAGGGGCAGCATAATTACAAGAGTTCCATGCATACCTGCATATAAAATAAAGGATTTATTATTGCTGGATAACAGCTCTGGAAAATAACAAGCTTAATTAAGAATATTTTAATTTACCTACATCTGAAATTGCATAATTAGATGCACATTAAAAAAACAAAACTCAGTAATCTGCAGAACAAATAATGCTTCAAATGAATTAATGCTTTCAGTGTTTGGTAGCGCTGTAAGTACCTTGTATATTTATATTATTCCCCCATTTGCACTTTGTTCCTAATTGTAACGACACTTACAGTGCAAGTAAAAGTGAGAAATTGAATGTTAGTGTGCATGTTATTTGCTACCTATTAATCAGCTATATGGAATACTTTCAGAAGAATTTATGTGAAAAAAAAATAATTGCTAGCTCATAGCCAAATCTAAAGATGGCTTCAGATCTATGGGGATCAATTGCACTGGTAGTCAGTCAATCTCTATGAAGATAGGATGAATGGTAGAGGGTGGCTTACTTTAGACAGGAAGGACAAGTGCCCTTTATATAAAAATGTGCCTTTTAACTCCTTTTACATTCCTGCACTATGCTTACCTAGGATTTGATGAACCATTGAAAGGATGCCCAATTCAAAATTGATATCAAGATGTCCACATGGACCCACCTCTTGGGTAATATAATTTTTTCAAAATATATGTTAATTCCTTATATTGTAAAGGAATTAAATATCAATTAAGGAATATACACCCATACAATTAATTACCAAAATATAGTAATAAAATTGCTGACAAATTCTAATAATAAAAAAATGAATGAATATTAGTACATATGTACATCAATCAAGTCCCATATGTGTTCTTAAAAAACGTGTAACAAACAAAACAACAACGTTTACCAATATGTTCAAGCACATACTTAAAGGGAAAAATGAAGATTTATCAACAGTAGATCTCTGTCTTATATACTGGGGGGAATAATTATTTGATCCCCTGCAGATTTTGTAAGTTTGCCCACTTACAAAGAAATGAAGGTTCTATAATTTTTATCATAGGTGTATTTTAAATGATAGAAACAGAATATCAACCAAAAAATCCAGAAAAAAACACGATACAAATGTTATAAATTGAATTGCAGTTCAGTGACTAAAATAAGTATTTGATCCCCTACCAACCAACAATAATTCTGGCTCCCACAGACTAGCTACAGTATGTGCTCATGTGGTACACAAGTTAGTCCTGTCAATTTAAGAAGATGCTCCTAACGGCAACTCGTTATATGTATACTGTAAAAGACACCTGTCCACAGAATCTTTCTTCCATTCAAATTTTGGGTCCATGGGCAAGACCAAAGAGCTGTCAAAGAACATCAGGGACAAGATTATAGACCTGCACAAGGGTGGAATGGGTTACAAGATCAAAAGCTTGGTGAGAAGGTGACAACTGTTGGAGCTATTATTCACAAATGGAAGAAATGCAAAATAATCATCAATCGCCCTCAGTCTGGAGCCTCATGCAAGATTTTGCCTCATGAGGAAAGGATGATCATGTACATCCTGACCAAACAGAGTTCATTAAGAGTAGGAAACCAAGGGACCATTCTAACAGGGCAATTCAAATCATCCACTGGACACATGCATGTGATGACCATCCACCCTGTCTCCTCCTGTCCATGGATGCCGAAAAGGTGTTTGACAGTGTGGACTGGCTATACCTACAGTAGTCCTGGATAAATTGGGCTTTGGACCGCATATGCTGTAGTGGATCAGAGTGTTTTACGATTCACCAGAGGCTTGAGTGAAGATAAATGGCTCCCTTTCTTGGCTGTTCCCTATTAGAAATGTGACAAAACAGGGTTGCACGTTGTTGCTGCTTATCTTCTCTCTGGTACTTGAGCCCCTTCTGAGCAAAATTAGATTAAACCTCAATATCCATGGGGTTTGAATAGTTGCAGTGGAACACAAGCTTTTGGCCTATGTGGACAATGTTCTGTTCTATACGACAGACCTACTTACTTCACTCCCTAATATATTGGCCGAACTCCAGATGTTTAACCAATTGTCCAACTTTAAATTTAACTATAGTAATGTAATGGATGTGATTAAGAGTATCATGAAATGTCTAAAAAGGGAAATAGTCTCCCAAAAGAAAGGGTTTTCTAGGCAGCAAAGCGATAGGGGAATGATAACACTGGGTATAGAATTAAATGAACTTTATTGAGAAATAGTTTCAAGGATGACAGTAAGTAAAAATATGAGCTGTCACAGCTCACTCATATTTTTACTTTACTTTACTCTACTTTACTGTCATCCTCGAAACTATGTCTCAATAAAGTCCATTTAATTCTATACCTAGTGTTATCATTCCCCTATCGCTTTGCTGCCTAGAAAACCCCTTCTTTTGGGGGATAATTTCCCTTTTTCGATATTACTCGGGGTGTGCAGCATTCCCTTCTTTTCCCAAGTGTTTCCCTGTTTCATGAAATGTCTATTCCAATATATATATAAGTACATGTTGTATATATCTGACATATATCAGCTTCTATGCTTATAACCCTTAAAACATATTCAGTAGATATCAAAGCTTACCCCTCTCTTACTGTGGAGCTGAACTGCAAGAGTTAACAGAGAAGTTTGCACCTGCTTCCGAAAATACACTCAAAAAAATAACAAGATAACACCAATGTTTTAAAAGAAGCAAGAACATTGCAAGAACATGGCTACTTCCTCATGTGGACATCCCAGCTAAAAGCCAATACTTTGTCACATACTTTGTCATAATATATTTATATGTTTGTGGTTTGCTTTCACCAGCCTTATCTGACGTATCTTAATCTTAACGAAATGGTATATAAGTCTTGCAAAGAGGAAATATTAAAACAGAAAGTAATTTTACTCTGAACAGTGTCTCAGTGTGAGTTTACTTGAGCATGCATGCTCTATATCTCTATATTCAATTTGACCAGGGGCAGATATAAAAATAACGGACCTCGGGGTTCTGGTCCACAACATCTGGCACCCAACGTGGGGCCATTTGGGTTCTGCACTGAGGGGGGGCTGATCGAGAAAAAACCGGGACAAACCAACATGGGCAGGAAGGAGACTGATCACCTCTGAAAATGGTAAGACACTTTTGATATCTCGTATCTAGTCTACTGTTTATCCTATACCCGTGATTGGCTAATCTCTGTGTCTATATCGGCTCTCTACGGTCAGCAAAGAGACAGGTATATATCTTGCCTATAGCCAGTTGAACCTGTACCAATTATATCTGCCGCCTGTTTTGTTCTGTTCTGTTTTGTTGATCGATCTTGTGTTTTGTGGCAGCTGTTGGGAATGAGGGATTGATTATATAGTCACAAATGGAATTAGTTGATGTGGATTAAACTCCTCCTGGGGGAATAAATAATTTTGCGTTAAAGCACGGGTGTGGAGAAGCACGGGAAAACCAGGAGGGGGGTTAGAAATACGCCCAAGGGCATGGTGATCCCGCGAGGATCTGAGCAATCCTGTATTTCTCTATGGTCGTCACACATCTTGTTATTGGTTGTTGGTCACATCTTGTTGTTGTTTGGTAATGTAATGTCCTAAGTGTGTTTGTAATCTGTTATTTGGCATACATGAAGAGGGTTGGGGGCTGATCGAAGTGGTAGAGCCAGGATATAGGACTGAGTCTCTTGGTTATAAATCCTCATTCCCGGAGACCGCACAAGTATTGGGTTTCAGATTAAATGTACATTATCCAGTCAAAATTGTTGTTGGCAAATCATTGGAAGTCATAGAGGCTCAGGCTAAAATAAGAGGACAGGGGGACTAGAGGTGCCTCTTACAACCTGAACAACCAGAAGGGCTTGAGGAAAGGGAAAAACCCAGAGTGAGAAATTTGGGCTTTGAGCTGGGACATGTAAAAGCTTTGAGTTGGGACATGTAAATTACATTTGAAGTGTTGCATTGCATATTAACTGCTGTACTCCTTATTTGTCTGTTAAATGTCTTGTTGAGAGCAATAAGTGGTCACATATTACTCAGCTCCTCTACCTGCGGCCACCTCATTGGTGGACAGGGCTGTGACTGGTCTGCGTTTTGGGAAGGCGCATGCAAGGAGACTTGCTAGGCAGCCGAACACTGTAGATGTTCCTCTCTCTCTCTCTCTCTCTCTCTCTCTCTCTCTCTCTCTCTCTCTACCACTCTCTGTCTTGTCCTCGTTAATTTGAGACTGTGATATGGTCTGAACCGGTACCAGGTGATGGATAGAGGATTGTCGGACCCTTGAGTCCAAGACAGCCTCGTGACCCATCTGAAAATCCTGAGCAGACACATAAATATCCCAGTCATCAAGACAGAACGTAGCAAGGTAGCGTTATATATTGAAAAGTGATCCAAAAGAGGACAGGTGGCGGTCAGAGGAATTGTCGGACCCTTGAGTCCAAGACAGCTTAATAAAACCACCATACAAACCCTGAGCCAGGACACATAAACTCTTCAATAGCTAACAAAATGATGGTGTAAAAGTTAGTGAGGCCCAAAGAGGGCAGTTTAGCTTGTGACTTGGTATTAGAGTGGGAAGGAGAGGTGTCACAGACCTAGCCGGGACAGAGGCTGTTGGAGAGGACTGTATGCAAGCCTGTTGCCTTTTGATTATGGGCCCTGGATTTTCAATGGATTCATTCTGTTGGGACACATCCTGTGAGGAGATGCTGGTGTCATCAACCTGTGTTTATGTTAATTGAATGAGCTAATGACATTGTCCTCTATACAATGTAGGAGACGGGACGACTGCTATTCTGTTAATTAACTGTGTGAAGCTCGGTGACCACAAGTCTGGGCGAAAGGTCATGTCTCAGTCACCTAGGCTGTATAAAGGATTAGATAATTAGCTCATGTTAATTAAGTTACAGTTGTATTGTTAGAGGAGGTTCCAACGGCATATAAAGTCTTGTAACTTTGATTCATAATAAACAGTCCATGTTAGCAGTGAAGCAAGTGTCGCCTTGTTTTCTGCTCAGAGAGGTTGGAATATCTGATATCTGTATACAGACTGGGAGGAAGTGGTATATGACGGAAGCACTCAAGCGGAGTGTGAGACGTTCCGTGACAAGAGGGTACTGTCAAAAAGGGAAAGAAATTGACAAAAGTGTGTGGGGTTAATATGCATTTGGGTGGAAGGCTACAGGTAGATGAATGGCGTACTATTTTGAAACGGAAAAAAAGTCTGTCGTCCGATCACAGACTGCTATGAGCAGCAGACGCTTGGTTCAAAGTTGCAAAAGCTATTCATGAGGAAGGGTTGACAGAGCAGGAAACCAATCAAGATGGTCATATTGTATATGTGTATAGAAAACCAGAAAAGAGGAAGCTAAGTAGTCAGCCACCGCCCTATGATGGCGTCTGGTCCCCAGGAAGTAGAGACTGCCCTTCGTCCACCGCCCCTCTGTTCCAAGTGACACCTCCCCCTACTGCCGCTCTGCTACAAGTGACAGAGGAGCCTCTCTGACACCTCCCCCGCTGTGCTTAACAGTAGACAAGGCACACTTGTCTTTGTACAGCTCGGGTGGTTGTTGCCACACATGCCTGACCCAATCTGTACCACCTGCACCACCGCCCACACCGGAACCTACCCACATGTATCCAGTAATAGACCAGTCCTCCGAGTCATATTACAAGGCCCAACCTACCCCATTAATGACAAGCACTGACGACGGCGCTGTGGGGGGGAACAGACCCGGGTCTAGGGACTCAGACTCAGCCCAATTCCTCCCCACAAAGCCCCGACCAAAGTTGCGCCGGCCCTGTCAGGATGCCCGGAGCTGACATGCATGCTGGAACAGGTACAATCCCAAAACGACAGACTGTTACATTTCAAGGCACACCCCACATTGAATCTATTCCCCTGTATGACTCATCAGCTGGAGGGGCAATGGATTCCTTCACGCCACCGTCCAACAACCCACTTGACCACCTGTTTGATAGTGACACACATTTACAGTCCCTCTTATGCCCCTCGCAATCCAATACACAAATCCAGCAGCCACCCCCCCCCAGTGCTCTCCCTAAACCCCACCTTGAATGGACTCCCCCTAGACCCTCACACCACCAAAGACAACCGCCCCAATACGGCCCCTTCATTTCACCGAGAGGAATGCCTACGGCACAAGGGGCTCCCCTGATGTACATAAATTTGACCCCCTCTCAGGCTGCATCCCTTGTTGCAAGCCTACCAGACCCTGAAAAACAGCCCATGCCATTTTACAGAAGGATCACCCAAATTCAAAAGACATACGCGGCTGCGTGACGGGATTTGGTGAGCCTGTGTGAGATAAAGGCAGGAGATGCCTACTGGCCAGTGATGGAGAAACGCTTTGAACAGTTCTACTGTGACAATACTTATAACTCAGGATGTGACTTCGTGAGTCAGTTAAAAAGATGGGCTCAAGACCGCTTGGCAGACCAAGCGACTAGTATACAAGAGGTCACACAAGAAAAAGGCGAATCTGTTAAGAAATATCACAATAGAATAGCACAAATGTTTACTGATTTGGGTTTCAGCACACTGACCAAAGCACATAGACACATGCTAGCTTCTGCATTTGTCTCAGGTCTTAAAGAATCAATCCGAAAGGGTCTGATCCTATCACACCTAGAGTATACATTAATGGATCTTGAGACGTTGTTATTAGTAGCAAAAGGCCTAGAATCTGCACAGGGCAGCAAAAAGGTAGCTCCTCTCATGATGGCCTCTGACACTCCATATCTGCACCCACCAGTATCAGCTACACATGTCTGCTACAACTGCGGAAGACCCGGCCACTTCCGAAGGGAATGCTGAAGCCCCCGGAAGTTTACCCACAGACCACTCGGCCCCAACCATGGCCAACACGAAAATACCCAGTATCAGGGACATGAAACCCCACCTTGCCCACCACCCCGCCCTTCTCCGGATCACATGGACCTTCTCCGCTAAGATTTAGGCAAGCCTGTGTCACCTGCCCCTGCCATGGTATCCTCTGGAGACTCAGGAGGCCCTCTTGCAAAAATAACCCTCCCCATCGAGGGCCATCCCACCACTTTTTTATGTGACACAGGTGCGGCCAAGTCCGTAATCAGGGCGGAAGAGCTACCCGATACCTCATCCCTATCAAACATTGATATAACATGCGTGGGGGTTGATCGAACGCCCAAGAAGAACCCCTTAACCCCCCCCTACAAGTTGGCAATTTTCCTGACCTACTAGCAAGATTTGTGGTCTCATCCACATGCACCTTAAATCTGTTAGGGGCTGATATCTTGTCCAGACTCCAGGCTTCTATTTCCTTCCAACCTGATGGTGGTGTTCTGATCACTTCACCACTAGCTATCGATGATGCCTCAGCATTGTGCTCCGTCCCTCTTCTGTTATCCTTGGACACACCAGATAAAGCTGGAATCCTGCAAGAAGTCTTGGATCGCGTTCCCCTATGCTTGTGGTCCACAGGGCCCGAAGATATAGGGCACCTAAAAGTGCCAGCTCAATCCGCATCCATTTCAAAGCAAGTCGAAGTCCTCTTGGCAAATGGAGCTCTGGTACCCTGCACATCCCTGTGTAATACACCACTGTTTCCAGTGAAGAAACGAACTGCAAAAGGAGAGCCAGAGAAATACAGACTGGTGCAGGACCTCAGGGCAGTGAATGAAGCTACCGTACTGTAAACGCCCATCGTGGCCAACCCCCACACCTTGATGGCAGGGATACCACCCACAGCAAGGAACTTTACAGTGGTGGACCTAGCAAATGCTTTCTTTAGTGTCCCCCTTGACCCCTGCTGCCAGTTCCTGTTTGCCTTCACCCACGAGGGACGGAGCTACACCTTGACTGTTATGCCACAAGGGGCCCAGAACTCCCCCTCCCAATTTGCCAAGGCAATGGCCCTCATTCTGGACACCTGGATGAAGTTACACCCAGACATTGTACTCCTTCAGTGTGTAGATGACCTCCTGCTTTGTGCAGATACCCTTGGCGACACCTCAATCTTCTCTGAAAGCCTCCTCCACTACCTGGCTGAGCAGGGATGCAAGGCCTTAAAGCAAATGGTCCAGTGGTGCAGAGAGAAGGTGATTTTCCTAGGCCACTGTATCTCCCAAGGCACCCGACCTCTCAATGAAGAAAGAGTTGCTGCAATCAAGGCCATTCCTTTGCCTCAAGGTCAAAAGCCCATTCATGCCTTTCTAGGATTAATCTCCTACTGCCGTTCTTGGATGTCAGGAGCCTCCCTCTTGATGCAACCTCTCTATGACGCCCTGAAATCTGACTCTTTCCTGCTTTCTCCAGAAGCTGTGGACAATTTTGAAACTCTGAAGGAGATTCTCTCAACAGCCCCTGCTTTGGGCCTCCCAGACTATGAAAAGACTTTCAAACTGTTTGTCTCAGAGAGACAAGGACATGCCACAGGAGTTTTGGCTCAGGCCCATGGCAACAGACTCAGACCCATTGGGTATTACTCCTGTAGACTGGACTCAATGGCCAGGGGGGGACCCTCCTGCCTCAGAGCCATCTTTGCAGCCCAAGCCCTGTTGGACAAGACTGCTGACCTCGTGTTGGGCCATCCTTTGATACTTCTTGCCCCTTATGACATAACTGCCATAAACCAAGTACAGCTGTCCTCGCAGAGGTACCTCAGACTCCAGTGTGCTTTGCTTCTCCCCGATAACATCACCATCCTCTGATATGATACCCTTAACCCATCCACTCTGCTTCCTCTTCTCGAGGGGGGAACCTCTTTGGAAAATGAGCCTCATCTCACCGCTCATGACTGCTTCGAAGTGATGAAAATGGAAACAACACACTTACCGACAGTCAGCGAAACAGCCCTTGAGAATCCTGACTTGACAATTCTTGTGGATGGTTCCAGGTATGCAGACAGCACTGAATGGTACCACACAGGATACGCAGTTACCACCGAAGATACAGTTCTTCAGGCTTCAGCATTACCTTCCTCCATGTCTGCCCAGGAGGCAGAACTCAAGGCCCTAACTATGGCATGCAAATTGGCAGAAGGAAAAAGAGCCAACATTTATACAGACTCAAGATATGTCCTTGGTGTGGCCTGCGATTTTTGGAACATCTGGAAAACCAGAGGGTTCCTGACAGCAGCAGGAACATCTGTAAAACACACTGCAGTTATCAAGGACTTAATGGATGCCCTACTCCTCCCAGCACAAGTGGCTATACTTAAGGTAAAGGCGCATGGCAAGCTGGTTTCCCAAGAAGCATGAGGCAATCACCTGGCAGATACCGCTGTGAAACAAGCTGCAGATGGGATGTGAGAAGTGGTCAGCAGAGTGAATGCACCCATCCTGGATGACAAAATAGATGCTCCTAAAGAGACTGTACAAACCACCATGTTTCTACAAAACCCTAATGTAAACAGGACTCACCTCAAGGAGCAACAGGAGGCAGCTGACAAAGAAGAAAAAGAAGTGTGGTTAAAAAAAGGAGCCACGGAAGTTGAGGGAATCATGGAATTAAACAAGAGACCGTGTTTGCCATGATCAATGTTTCCTGCAGTGGTACAATGGGCCCATGGTGCCTCTCATCTGTCAAAAAGCTTGATGAACACCCTGATCAACAAATACTACTTGGCTCTGGGGATCACCCCACTCACCAACAACTTCTGTAAGTCATGCACCATCTGTGCTAAGTGCAATCCTGGAAGAACAGAAAAGGTACCTTTGAAGCATCCAACCGAAGGATACAGATCGACCACATCCAGATGCCGAAGAGTGACCGATATGAATATGCATTGATTATCAATGATATGTTCTCTGTGTGGCCGGAAGGCTATCCCGTTACCAACATGATGGCAAAGACCTTGGCTAAAAGACTTCTAACAGAAATACTGTGCAGATATGGTGTTCCAGAGGTCATAGAGAGCAATCAGGGGCCGGCTTTCTCGGCCTCAGTGACCAAGGAAATATGGGCAGCTTTAGGGGTCACACTAGCTTTCCACACCCCATACCATCCTCAAAGCAGTGGGAAGGTGGAAAGATTGAATGGCACAATAAAATCTAGAATGCTAAAAATGTCTCAGGAAACGGGAATGAGTTGGCCAGACAGCCTACCCATTGCCTTATTCAGTGTTAGGTACACTCCAAGGGGAAACCATGGTCTGTCACCCTATGAGATATTGTTTGGTTCAGCCCCCAGACTGGGTTGTTACTTCCCACAGCAATTACAGCTCCAATCTGATGTATTGACTGATTATGTGACTGCTTTATCTCGAGAATTAACCCGTATCCATTTGCAAGTGTTTTCCTCCATTCCAGATCCTGAGCTAGATACAGGAACACACAAGCTGGTTCCCGGTGATTGGGTCCTGGTAAAGAAGTTTGTGAGAAAACAAACTCTTGAACCCAGATATGATGGTCCTTTCCAGGTTCTCCTAACAACTGCCACATCAGTCAAGGTGGCCGGGAAGAACACATGGATACACGCCTCCCACTGCAAGAAAGTCCCCGTACCTAAGGAAGAGGCCGAGGGGACAAAACCATGATTCTGTATATCCTTTTCATTATAATCATTGCTCAGGCACAAGAGGTAGCCATCAAACAAAAAGATGGTATAAGGTATAACCCAATTCTATTATAACTCATCCAATACACATGTTGCCACTTTTATATCCTCTTATGAACAGATAATTCCAGGTACTATGTACAAGATCCGGTCCTGGGATGAAACAGTAAGACCCATGACTGTGTATGTATACGTTACTGATTTCCATTGGGGTAACAACTGTGATTCCTGGAGAGCAGTGGGTTGGAACACTGGGGGTACAAGCCTGAGAACGTCTTGAATAGAAAGGACAAAAATGGGAAGTCACTCATAGATAAAATGACAATCAACAAACACACGGATCAGTATTTCACCAAGGAGTTCAGGCAGACCATTGAGAATCCTAGCCCAGGAGACAGTGAGACCTATGTTCTGGGCCTATGGTGGGGAAGTGGGTATCCCAGTTTTAGAAAGCCTTTCCAACTGAAAGATATGTTCAATAACCCAGAGTGGGGAGTTCCCCAATCTACATCTAGCTCCAACCCCTTGAGGCCCCATATACAGACATTAAAGGACATGGTGGCCATAGCAGACCCTACTTTTGAGGATACCATGGCTGCAGAAACCAGGTTCTCAGATGTCAACTTGTGGCTCGAGTGGATGAGGTACAGTGCAGGGAAACACTATAAGACCAATTGCTATGTGTGTGGGGGGGCTAGACCACATTTGGGAACGGTACCCATGAACATACCCCCAGAACATGAGCCATGTTTCCTCAGCCTATTTACCAACACAACCACTCCCTGTGTGAACATTAGAAGAAAGATTGTAAGCTCTAATGAGCGGGGCTCTCTGATTCCTCCTGTATTGATTTGTATTGTAAGTGTACTGTCTGCCCTCATGTTGTAAAGTGCTGCGCAAACTGTTGGCGCTATATAAATCCTGTTTAATAATAATAATATCCCATAGTCACCAAGACCCCCAAGCCAGGAGAAGGTATCACCATATATCCTGGCAATTACACATGTTATGGGCGGTATCAGGGAGTGGGAAAACCTCTTGGGAATTTCACTAAGGGTTACCATGGATCTTATTGTGAGGTGTCTGCAGATCTGGTGCAAAATCAAGTTCAGTCTTTGGGAGACGTGGGTCTGCAGAGGCATGAAAATGAGAAGCAGATCGACAGGACAGTGAACAGGGAAATGTGCACTGGCCAAGGCCATAATGCCTCTACATAGAGGGGGTCATTTACTATAGCGCCAAAAAATTATCCTGCAGTGCCAAAAAATAGCTCTCAAAAAAGGCCAGAAAGACTTCAACTCTCAGAAACTCAGCGCTAATGCAAATGGAAAGCAGCGCTATTGCCGGCAATAATTCTGTCAGATCATATATGCTGGAATAGTGGAAGTCAATTAGGCTCGAACCTGCAAAATCCAAAGTTCTCACTGGAGGCTTATATGCAAGTTCTTTGCCATAAAAAGTGTTTGGGGACCTGGGTCCTGCCCCAGGGGACATGGATCAATGCAAAAAAAGTTTTAAAAACAGCCGTTTTTTCAGGAGCAGTGATTTTAATAATTCTTAGAGTGAAACAATAAAAGTGTAATATTCCTTTAAATTTTGTACCGGGGGGTGTCTATAGTATGCCTGTAAAGTGGCACATGTTTCCCGCGTTTAGAACAGTCTGACAGCACAATGACATTTCAAAGGAAAAAAAGTCATTTAAATGTGCTAGCGCTAGTGCCGGCTATATATGAATTGTCGTTCCCGACAATACACATAAAAGTTCATTGATAAAAACAGCCTGGGATCCCCCACACTGCATTACCAGGCCCTTTGGGTCTGGTATGAATATTAAGGGGAACCCCGAACCAAAATTTAAAAAAAAATGGCATGGGGTCCCTCTCAAAATCCATATCAGACCTGAAGGGGAACCCCACGCCAAAATTTTTTAAAAAATGGCATAGGGGTCCCCCTAAAAAGCCATACCAGACCCTTATCCGAGCAGGCAACCTGGCAGGCCGCAGGAAAAGAGGGAGGACAAGAGAGCGGCCCCCCTCCTGAACTGTACCAGGCCACATGCCCTCAACATGGGGAGGATGTCCCCATGTTGATGGGGACAAGGGCCTCATCCCCACAACCCTTGCCCGGTGGTTGTGGGGGTCTGCGGGCGGGGGGCTTATCGGAATCTGGAAGCCCCCTTTAACAAGGGGACCCCCAGATCCCGCCCCCCATGTGAAATGGTAACGGGTACATTGTACCCCTACCATTTCACAAAAAAAGTGTCAAAAATTGTAAACAACACACAGACATAGCATTGGACATTAATTAAAAAAGAAAAAAAATTCCAGCGATGTAATCCTTCCTCGTCCTGGGATACGGAGAAAGACGCTGCCACGACACGATCTGCCTCCATGGGAGGAGCCCGCTGAATGACGCTAGACCTGCCATGACAGTTCTTAAAAAGCTGAGGGTGGGGCCACCCGTGACATGCGCGGGTGACCACGCCCCCTCTGACGCAACGGGGAAAAACCGCAGGGTTACCCAGTGACATGTACAGGTGACCCCGCCCCCTCTGACTCTATAAGGGTTTTTGTGGTGTCAGAGGGGGTGGGGTCACCCATACATGTCACTGGTAACCCTGTGGCATTTCCCCGTTGCGTCAGAGGGGAGCGAGGTCACCCGCGCACGTCACGGGTGGCCTCGCCCTCAGCTTTTTAAGAACTATCAAGGCAGGTCTAGCGTCATTCAGCGGGCTCCTCCCATGGAGGTGGATCATGTCGTGGTGGCGTCTTTCTCCATATCCCGGGACGAGGAAGGATTACATCGCTGGAATTTTTTTTCCTTTTTTAATAAAGGACTTGTCCAATGCTGTGTCTGTGTGTTTTTTATAATTTTTGACACTTTTTTTGTAAAATGGTAGGAGTACAATGTACCCGTTACCATTTCACACAGGGGGGGGCTGGAATCTGGGGGTCCCCTCGTCACTTTTTTGACACTTTTTTGGTGAATGAGTAGGGGTACAATGTACCTGATACCCATTCACATAGGGGGGGCTGGGATCTTGTTAAGAGGGCTTCCAGATTCCAATAAGGCCCCCGCCCGCAGACCCCCACAACCACCGGGCAAGGGTTGTGGGGATGAGGCCCTTATCCCCATCAACATGGGGCCACAGGGCATGTGGCCTCATACGGTTCAGGAGGGGGGCGCTCTCTTGTCCCCCCTCTTTTCCTGCGGCCTGCCAGGTTGCGTGCTCGGGTAAGGGTCTGGTATGGATTTTGAGGGGGACTCCCATGCCATTTTTTTTTAATTTTGGCACGGGGTTCCCTTAAAATCCACACCAGACCTGAAGGGTCTGGTATGGATTTTGAGGGGGACCCCATGCCATTTTTTTTAACTTTGGCACGGGGTTCCCCTTAATATCCATACCAGACCTGAAGGGCCTGGTATGGAATTTGGGGGGACCCCCAAGCATTTTTTTTTTAATTTTGGTTTGGTGTTCCCCTTAATATTCATATCAGACCCAAAGGGCCTGGTAATGGACTGTGGGGGAATCCCAGGCCGTTTTTATCAATGAACTTTTATGTGTATTGTCAGGACTGACAATTCATTAATAGCCGGTGTCTTGGCGAGAAAGTCCCCCGGGTGGATAAGGACCCCCCTGTACTGCACATGCACTGCGCTTGCGCAGTACGAACGACTACAGAACCGCCGAAAGTCTCCGAAGTTGAACAGCTGATCGTCAGCTCTACATAGCGCCTGTGCACTACATTCTGCCCTGAGTCCAGGTTCAAGCCCCACCATCCAAGTGGACATAGAGTTAGAACAAAAATATTCAGAGCGAAACGAGGCCATGCCTGAAGCGTGGCGAGCAAAGCGAGCCCGTGAGGGGCCCTGTTATAGGTGCCGTGTACAGCTGACTCACAGGTGTTCAGCTTCAGCTATTTTTGGCGGCTCGTACTGCGCAAGTGCTGCGCCTGTGCAGTACAGGGGAGTCCTTATCCACCGGGGGAAACTTTCTCGGCAGAACACCAGCACTAGTGCTAGCACTTTTAAATGACTTTTTTCTTCCTTTAGAAATGTAATTTTGCTGTCAGACTGTTCTAAACACAGGAAACATGCACCACTTTACAGGCATACTATAGACACCCCCCAGGTACAAAATTTAAAGGAATATTACACTTTTATTGTTTCATTGTAAGCATTATTAAAATCACTGCTCCCGAAAAAAACAGCCGTTTTTAGAACTTTTTTTTGCATTAATATATGTCCCCTGGGGCAGGACCCAGGTCCCCAAACACTTTTTATGACAATAACTTGCATATTAACCTTTAAAATTAGCACTTTTGATTATTCATGTTCGTGTTCTATAGACTTTAACAGTGTTCGCGTGTTTGAATGAATTTTTTGTCTGTTCACATGTTCTGCTGCAAACCGAACAGGGGGGTGTTCCGCCCATCCCTAGTTATCATTGAGAATCATGGGGTACAACTTGTCAAGCAACTCGGAGGTCCAAAGTCGCCCAACTGTGAAACAAGTCATATATATTTTAATAGAAAGGAGCTCTCATTTATACTTGCATTTACATCAGCAGAACAAATGCAGGAAGTGATGTGTGCACATGGGCCAGAAGAAAATGTGTAGGGATGCCAAACAAATCAATGAACCCCACCCACACCAAATCTAACTACCACATCCCCCCCACATTGATTAAGCACAAGTACATATCATACCCTTATCCAGAAAATGAGCAGCACCTCCTCTTTGCTAAAGAGGGACCTCACCATGTCCACCTAGATGGAGATCCTGACCAGCACAGGAACTTCCGGGTGATAACAATGACTTATTTCTGGGTCAGAAGGCGAAACCACACTCTTTTGATCGCTGCTGCGAATATTTGATCGCAAGCACGATTAGAATTTTATTATTTTTGTTTATTTGCAGATATGCAAATTTGTATTTCTACTTGTATTTCTACTTGTATTTCTATATTTCAAGGCATTCGATAAGAAATGGTGTCCCTGGGTTAGCAGTAGGTGAATGACAAAAACAAAAGGCCCAGTTTGAGCCCTGGTTCATAATGACAGAGGGAGGAAATCGTTCAGCTGAAATCACACATTTTCATTGCTGCATGTCAGTCCCGACGGCAGGGGGAATTTCAGAGACATCTGTGCAGGTTTCTGTACTGATATCAATACAAATTGCACCCCAAAGTCGCACCAATTAAAACGGTGCAATTCCCACCACTTTGACATGTCAAATCGCACCAATGTGAACTAAAGCTGACACATACAACACTGCCTATCCACCAGCTGAATTCATTACCTGCAATTCTCCACAGCTGTTATATATAAAGATTCCATCTTTATCATTTACTTGCAGGTGTGCAGAAGCCTTGGTTTTCATTGGAGCGATTTGTCATGCGATTTGAGAGATCAAATCGTATGACTATTGGCAGCACTGGCACTGTTCTAATCGATGCAACACCAATTTTGTGGCGCCGCACCAATTTGCTAAAGTAGTTCCTGCACTACTTTTGCCAATTTCAGGTGCGACTTCTGTGTATGAAGCCACACGGATGTCTATCAAGTAGCACCTGATAGCACACTGACCTTCCTACTTTGAAATCGTGCTACTTCAAGTGATGTAGCGCGATTTCAAAGTAGCATCAATGTGAACCAGGGCGAAGAGATTAGTTTTTTGGTGCACAAATACATATTGAAATAAGATATAAGAGATATTACACTTTCCCAAAACCACCACCCACAAAAACTAAAGAGGAAGAAAAAGTAGAAGAAAAAAAAAACACAACAAAGCTCAATAATGTACTTTTATTTTACCAGCAGAAAAAAAAATGTACATTTACTAGCTTCAAAAAAAATGGACAAGAAATATGGTGCTACATTTAGCAATGGGATTTTAAGGGCACTGCTCATAGGAGCTTGCAATCTAAAATTTGACAAAACCTTAGAGTGGACACAGCTTTAATTTCAGTGTTTCAGTGTTCAGGCAACACATCACATTTTTATCTGCAAGATTATAGAAACATACTTAACAGTCATTCTTACAAACCATTCCAACATAATAGTAAAAAAGACTTATTCAAAACACCCACCACCAGCCCACAATCCACACCTACATACATTGGTGACCATGTTCTGCTGGAAGCTGCATTTCGGTGTACACGATTAAACAACGAGATCAAAAAGGGTAGAAGGTCAGCAGATGCTTCCATGTTTGCATGATAAGACAGGAACAATACACACACACAACATTGACAGCATGGCCACATAAACCCACTTTTGATTGAAAAAATGCACAATAATTTCAGCAAATATCCCTAGTTGGGCATTTGTCAATAGGCACAATATCATTCCTTCTCCCCCACAAATCACAGCAAAAAACCTGACCTTCTCATGCCAAACGAACCCCCCACTGCAGGCCAAAAAATGATGACATGTGATCCCCCTGATGATGATGATGACACGTGATCCCTGTGTCGAACACGCGTAGGGGAGGGGCCAGGATGGAGCGAGAGACAGCTGACCTGCCTATTGAGGAGATGCACACCATACCCTCACGAAAAGTATCATATTTGCCATGCTTAGAGCGGTGCACTGACGCACCTATATATTGTGAGTACCCCTTTTGGGGAGAGTATCTCTATTTTTTAATACATTTTAAAACGGTATGATACTATGTAGTTTTTTCTTCCCATCTATATATACCTTTTACTGCATTGGAGCCTGGGATCCTGTGATCTACCTAGAACCCGGGGTGGTTCACAAGCGTGGTTTGACTTTGTCTAGCGACTTGGTCGCACGCTCTGAGGTGAGCGCATTACCTTTGGAGTCACCGAATTGCACCATTGCATGGTCTGTGGCACTTTGAGAGTTACTGGCAAGTTTGATTGTATCACCAGTGGACATCACGTTTAGGCACCTTTGTATCTGTTGCAGGGCTTCATAGTGAACTATATGTTTTGGTTCCATTGAGGACTTTTTTACACATGAACTGTGTGACACCAAATTTCCTTTTGTATTGTTTTTGGCACCTAGCACTTTTTACATGCTCATATATATATATATATATATATATATATATATATATATATATTTAGATTGTAATAAGTTATGTTTATTTGCACTCTATGCGTTTACATTTTGTACATTTGAGTAATATTGTCATATAGTTATGCATATTGGCACATTTGCACTTTGATGCGTTTATATTTATTTATTCATTGCACTTTTTTGTAATGCTGTGATTTAGTTATGCTTATTGGTACTTGTGCACTATGATGTGTTTATTTGTCATATTTCACTTTTGAATTTGTATTTATTACTTTGATGTGTTTATATTTATTTGTTATATTTCACATTTGTATTTACATTTATTAGTATCCATCTATTATTAGGTCTGCTTACCTTGTAGAGGTATTCTGTTTCCCCATCCACATGCATTTATTTAGACGCAGTTGTTCTATCATGCTATAATTTAGTAGCATGTCCAACATACTCTAGCGCAGCGTAATCTTTTTTACATTTGTCATTTTGCACGCGTATGAGACGTGTTTAACGCACGCAGCTGAGTAGTGTTTCAGTAAGTTTTGTGTGGCTCGCAGGATCTTTCCCATCGCTATGATGTGGGGTTGTTTTTCAGGGGTTGGGCTTGGCCTCTTAGTTTCAGTTAAGGGAACTTTTAAGGCATCAGCATACCAAGACATTTTGGACAATTTCATGCTCCCAACTTTGTGGGAACAGTTTGGAGAAAGTGCCTTCCTGTTCCAACATGACTGCACACCAGTGCACAAAGCAAGGTCCATAAAGACACGGATGAACAAGTTTGGGTGGAGAAACTTGACTGGCCTGCACAGAGTCCTGGCCTCAACCCGATAGAACACCCTTTGGCTGAATTAGAGCAGGGACTGAGAGCCAGGCCTTCTCATCCAACATCAGTGCCTGGCCTCACAAATGCACTTCAGGAAGAATGATCAAACATTCCCATAGACACACTAAACCTTGTGGACAACCTTCCCAGAAGCTTTTCTAGCTGCAAAGGGTGGGCCAAATCAAATTTTAACCCTACGGACTAAGACTGGGCTGCCATTAAAGTTCATGTGTGTGTAAAGGCAGGCGTTCCAATACTTTTGGCTAAATAGTGCATCTGGAAAAGATTTATAATGGTTTTACAATGGTGGTGGAACCCTCCTACACATAAATACTACATTTAGACATAGTTATAGGACCTGGGAGATGAGACAACTTCTCTACATGAAGCTGCATGTTTGGGATTTGAACCCAGACGCTCAGGGATACTAAGCAGAAGTTCTAACCTCTAAGCCACGGAGCTGCCACCTGTGAGGACCTCCTACCAGTGGCATAGCTTGGGTTGTCAGCACCCGGGGCAAGGCAAATAATTTGCGCCCCCCCCCCCCAACCTGCGGACTTTTAGCACTCCCCGAGTCCCTTCAAATACAATAGTACTGACCAACCTGATTCCTATACTGACCACTACACTAACCTACTTGATTTCAACACTGACCAACCTGATTCCTTTACTGACCATTACACACTACACTGACCACTATACTATACTGTCCACTACACTGACCACTACACTATACTGTCCACTACACTAACCACTACACTGACCACTACACTATACTGACCACTACACTATACTGTCCACTACACTGACCACTACACTATACTGATCACTATGCTATACTGTCCACTACACTAACCACTACACTGACCACTACACTATACTGACCACCTATACTGCCCACTACACTATACTGTCCACTACACTGACCACTACACTATACTGACCAGTACACTATACTGACCATTACACTATACTGACCACTATACTGTCCACTACACTGACCACTACACTATACTGTCCACTACACTGACCACTACACTATGCTGTCCATTACACTAACCACTACACTGACCACTACACTATACTGACCACTACACTATACTGACCACTACACTGTCCACTACACTGACCACTACACTATACTGTCCACTACACTGACAACTACACTGTACTGTCCACTACACTAACCACTACACTATACTGACCACTACACTATACTGTCCACTACACTAACCACTACACTATACTGACCACTACACTATACTGTCCACTACACTGACCACTACACTATACTGACCAGTACACTATACTGACCATTACACTATACTGACCACTATACTGTCCACTACACTGACCACTACACTATACTGTCCACTACACTGACCACTACACTATACTGTCCATTACACTAACCACTACACTGACCACTACACTATACTGACCACTACACTATACTGACCACTACACTGTCCACTACACTGACCACTACACTATACTGTCCACTACACTGACAACTACACTGTACTGTCCACTACACTAACCACTACACTATACTGACCACTACACTATACTGTCCACTACACTAACCACTACACTATACTGACCACTACACTATACTGTCCACTACACTTATCACTACACTATACTGTCCACTACAATGACCACTATACTATACTGTCCACTACACTAACCACTACACTATACTGACCACTACACTATACTGTCCACTACACTTATCACTACACTATACTGTCCACTACACTATACTGTCCACTACACTAACCACTACACTATACTGTCCACTGCACTGACCACTACACTATACTGACCACTACACTATACTGACCACTATACTGTCCACTACCCTGACCACTACACTATACTGTCCACTACACTAACCACTACACTCTCCACTGCACTGACCACTACACTATACTGACCACTATACTGTCCACTACACTATACTGTCCACTACACTATAATACTGACCACTATACTGACCACTAAACTATACTGACCACTACACTGTCTACTATACTGTCCACTACACTGTCCTCTATACTACACTGACCACTATACTACACTACACTGACCACTCTACCACACTGACCACCATACTACACTATACTGACCACCATAATACACTGTCCACTACACTACACTGTCCACTACACTATACTGACCACTACACTGACCACCATACTAAACTATACTATACTGACCACTATACTACACTGACCACCATACTAAACTACACTATACTGACCACTATACTACACAGCCTACACTATACTGTCCTGCCTACAGTCTCTCTCTCTTTTCCCCCGGGCCAGTAACAAGACTCTCTTGAGGGAGTCTCACTCACCTTCTTGCCCTGGCCTGCATCGATCCGGAGGAGGAGAAGACAGCTCACATTTTTGCTTCTCTCCCCTGCACTCTGGCTGCTGCCATGTTCAGTGTCCAGCGCACTGTGATTGGGCATATGGGGGTCATGTGCGGAGGTAGAATTTTAGGAGCGATCATGGACAGGCCAGTCCTACGCCTCACATGACCCCCATACGCCCAATCACAGGGTGCCAGACACTTAACATGGCGGCCAGAGCACGGGGGACACAGGAACTTGAAATTAGGAGGAGGCAGCCAGTAGTGACACATACTGGCACCCCCTAAATGTCGCGCTCGGGCCACGGCACCCCCTGCACCCCCCCACGCTATGCCACTGCCTCCTACACATAACTACACATAAATACACATAAAAACACATAAATACTGCACTTCTTTGGACATACAGGTGATGGAATTACATTACTCAAGAGTTATTCTTCTTGATTTACTCTGTGATATTTGGTGTTTTTTTGTGGGTGAGAGTAGAATATTACCCTCAAAATTTTGGGAATTACATTTTGATTTCTGATGTTGGTACACATATCACATTTTTGGGCTCAAATTATGAATATTTGGACATAATAAAAAGCACAAAAAATTGTGATTCATTTTAAATTTGCATTAGCAATGGTATTGTTTGTGGTTTGCAAAGACACCTGTGTGAGTTTGGGTAAAGATTGTTGTGAGATGGAGAGTAACAAGTGACAGAGAAAAATATATTTTACCAAAACATCAAAACATTCCACATTCTAGCATTCTTAAAAAAAATATTTTAAGTAGAAGCAACAATGTTGCAAAGGAAAATTTATTTCAGAGAAAGAGATACATTTCATCTCAACATTAAAAGTTTTTTTTTTTGTGAAAGTTACAATTGTTCCATTAGAATCAATGGCTAAAACTTGATTTGGACTAGAATATAGCAGATTTTCACTTCCAAAAAATGCTCTCTAATTAGCTCTCATTTTGGTATTTACTATAGCGCCGGGTAAAAAAGACACTTGAGTTAAAATGAGAGCTATTTTCAGGTCTGAGCATGCTCAGTTGTGTTGGCACCTAGTTGTCCAAAACGGGGAATTTTTCACTTCTCAGACTTTTAAAGATATTTCAGTGTAGAAATCACTTTTTCACACAGTTTAAAAGAAGATTATGTTTAAATAATATACTGCATATTTCAGTACCATTTAGGCAATTATATCATGCTCTAAACATTATTTCCATGTGCACTACTCCAGGTTTTAGCAGGGTAAGGGTTTGAGCGCTATTTGGTTTCGGGGAACTATAGTAAATTCGATATTGGGAGTATTTTCTCACCAGCGCTATAGTGAATACCATTTTAGTGCAAATTAGCACTAATTAGTGCTAAATTGCCGCGAATTAGCGCAAATTAACGCTAATTAGTGCCGCAGCTCGATAGTAAATGACCCCCATTCTCTCGGAAAGCCCAAAGCCAGATACAAACAACACACCCCAACCTAACAGGAGGTGTAGGAGTGCCCCAGCAGGAAGCTTTGACCCTTGTGTATACATAGATGCCATAGGGGTCCCTAGAGGGGTCCCAGATGAGTTCAAAGCAAGGGACCAAGTAGCAGCAGGATTTGAGTCCCTGATCCCCATCATCACTGTAAACAAGAATATAGACTAAATAAATTACATCTACTACAACCAGCAAAGGTTGGTTAATTACACTAGAGATGCACTCCAAGGTTTAGCCAAACAACTAAAAGCCACTTCACATATGGCCTTAGATATGGTCCTAGCTGAAAAGGGGCATGTGTGTGTAAGATGTTACCTGAAACAAGTACATGCTGTACTTATATCCCAGATAACACAGGCCCAAATGGTAAAGTGACTTTAGCTATCCAGAAACTTGAGGATTTGTCCAAAGAATTAAAGAAGAATTCAGGGCTCTCCAACCCCAATCAGTACTTTACCTGGATCAAGCGGGGATGGCAGAGAATTTTAACACAGATTGGAATAGCCATTCTGATAATTCTAGTGACCCTAGCTGTCATGGTCTGCTCTGTTTTTCCTTGCTTTAAGAAGTGTGTAAAAAAAGCTGTTGGCCAATCTACTCCCATATTTGTGAACCAAGAAATACCAGATGATGATGAAGATTATGTAAGACTTGATAATGATTATGTGTTACACTCTGTTACAGTCACTTCCCCCCGAGATGCAACATCATAGGATTACAGGGACAGACAGCACCCGATTGCCCCTCTCTAAGCTGTATCGAGGGGGGTAGTGAGTTAGTCGCTGCTCTTCTCTATATACAGCCCAAAACAGTTGCAGAGGAGAATGGGCCAGGTGAGTAGGACCTTCAGTATGAGGGACAGTATTGAATAGACAGTTTCAAGTGGGGACTGTAATGGATGTGATTAAGAGAATCATGAAATGTTTATTCCAATATATATATAAGTACATGTTTTATACATCTGACATATATCAGCTTCTACGCTTATAAGCCTTAAAATATATTCAGTAGATATCAAAGCTTACCCCTCTCTTACTGTGAAGCTGAACTGCAAGAGTTAACAGAGAAGATCGCACCTGCTTCCGAGAATACACTAAAAAAAAAATAACAAGATAACACCAATGTTTTAAAAGAAGCAAGAACATTGCAAGAACATGGCTACTTCCTCATATGGACATCCCAGCTAAAAGCCAATACTTTGTCAAATACTTTTTCATAATATATTTATATATTTGTGGTTGTTTTGTGGTTTGCATGCACCAGCCTTATCTGACGTATCTTAACTTTAATGAAATGGTATATAAGTCTTGAAAAGAGGAAACATTAAAACAGAAAGTAATTTTACTCTGAACAGTGTCCCAGTGTGAGTTTACTTGAGCATGCATGCTCTATATCTCTATATTCAATTTGACCAGGGGCAGATATAAAAATATCAGACCTCAGGGTTCTGGTCCAAAACAGTAATTCTGAAATCCTACTACCTAATATGCCCCCTGCTATGATTTTCCAGATGTAACAAGTCTTTTCTTTCTCCTGGAGCCAGGGATCTTTGAAATACTTGGTTATTCAACTCTTTAGCCATTATGGCCATGTATACTCCCATAATTACATACCCTGTTGAGTGCTATATGTAGGGATCTTGCTAACTGGGACAAAGCCTCTTTTACCTGGATGGGCTGTTTTAATATCCTGCCCAGGTGTCAGGGCTGAGCTCAGCCCTTCCTTCTCAAAGCTGGCCTCTCAGCTGTTGGCTAATTGCCAGCTACTTTCTCTCCACAGTGACTCACCTGTTGATGATATCCTGCTCGTCAGTCCTGCCTACTTAAGCTGTCCAGCCCAGATGATCTCTGCCTTCGCCTTTGTCACATCTCTAGAGACGCTCTCCTGTGTTCCTGTTAAAGACTTGCTTGGCTGACATTCTTTCTGGCTCCAGATCCTGCTTGCTGTTCTACTATGCTCATGTCTGGCTTCCTTACTTTTGGCTTATCTGACTATCCGTCCGGTTCCTGAACTCTGGCTATGTTTTGACTACGTTTACCTTTTTATTATTATTATTGTTATTTTTATTAAACAAGTATGATTTAACTGTACTTCTGTCTCAGTCTGATTCATGGTTTCTGACAGTAGGCGAAGGCCATGAATTCCGAAGATGCAGTCAATCCACTTGTTGGTAATATTTTTTCCAGATTGGATGAGCAGAATCACCGCATGGATCAGTTTGCCATGGCATTACAAATGCTCCTGAGTCACACGGCTCACCTGGAATCTCCCACTGTGACTGCTCCGGTACAACCTGTGTTGCAGGCCGTCCCTGCTGCTGCTCCAGTCTCTGTGCAGGCACCCACCTTGAGTATTACCTCTATAAGAGGTATGTCTGATTCCGCTCCACTTCCCCAGCGATTTGGGGGTGATCCAGTTCAATGCAGAGGTTTTCTCAACCAGGTTGAGATATACTTTGACATGCTGCCCCAGGTGTTTCCCACGGACAGAAGCAAAGTAGGTTTCGTGATATCTTTGCTTTCTGAGAGAGCCTTGGCCTGGGCAAACACTCTATGGGAGATGCAAAAACCTGTTGTCTTGAGTTACCCTGAGTTTGTGGTCTCCTTTAAAAGGTTATTTGATGTTCCCGCACCCTCCGCTTCTGCTGCCAAGTGCCTCATGTCCATCAAACAAAGTACGAGAACTGTTACAGATTACGCCACTGAATTCTGTACTCTGGCAGCAGAGGTTGCTTGGAACAATGAGGCCCTCGTGGCTGCTTTTTCTCATGGTCTCTCGGATACCATCAAGGATGATATATAGCAATCCGAAATATACCCACTGAGCTGGAGAAGATGATCACGTTTGCCATCCTCATTAACTTCAGACTCAGAGAAAGACTTCCTTTTAGGGAGCGCTTGCGGAAGCCTCCTGTACATTTGTCTCTGAACTTTGCAGTCCCACCCTTGCCTCCCTCGCCTCCCATGACTCCTGGTACCGAGTCGGTCTGTGAAGATGAACCCATGCCCTCGGGCTTCATGCGTCTCTCTGCGGATGAGGGAACCCTTAGGAGGAGGGAGAGATTGTGCCTTTATTGTGGCCAGGCAGGTCACTTTTTGAAGTCTTGTCCTACCCATCCAGGGAACGCCCAAACCTTGAGGTCCTGTCATGGACAGACCTTAGGTGGCATTGTTTCATCCCAGTTATCGAGAAGGATAAGCCCCTGGTTTTTGGTTACCCTTTCTTGGGCTGAGTTGTCTGTCAGGATACAGGCTCTAATCGACTTTGACAGGCCTGTTCATTGATGCTGCCTTTGTATCGAAGCACTTGATTCCGCTGCAGCTGCATGACACTCCACTTGCCATTGAGGCTCTTGACGGGAGACCTCAACAGCCTGCCCATGTGACTCATGAGATGGTTCCGTTGTACATGGCTGTAGGGGCTCTTCACCATGAGATAATCCAATTCCAAGTTATTTCCTCACCTAAGTGTCAGGGAAGAAACCTAAGAAGAACTAGCAGATATGCCAATATCCATTATGGCTGCGCAAATCCGTGCATGCGCATTAGCAATCGGCGCATAACAGCAAACATATGTTAGTAGCGGTGTACGCACATTGGCAATGGCTAATGTGCATACGCAAAACGTGATAATTACCAGTGTTATGCTGGCCTATATAAGGACTTCAAGTGCTCTCATAAATTGCTGGATTATTATCAGCTCTGTATCCTGTGTTCCTGTGTTCCTTGCTCCTATTGGATTACCTGTTACCGACCCGACTTACCCTGACCTGCTCTGGCTTCTCTCCTGGCTCTGAACCCGGCTTGTTTCACTGACCTGCTCTTGTCTGTTCCAGATTTACTTCCTGTGTTTGACCCCAGCTTGATCACAACTACACCTCCTGACTCTGCTTCTGACTGCCTTCTTGTGTTTGACCCCCGGCCTGGCTTCTGACAGCGTCTCTGCTTTTCCACCAGTTAAGATCTGCCAGTACCTTCAGGGAATCATTGGCTGTGACCACCCTATCTGCTCCTGGGTGTTTGCTCTTGGAACCATCAGACAGCTTCACTGGCAGGCAACCCGTGCATCTCTGGGCATAGCACCCTCTGTCTCCAACTCCAGGGGTGCTCTGCACTCAGCCGCAAGGAGAGCATTCTCGTCACCTCAGCCTCCAGCCTAGTACATGACACTAAGTTTCTGCTGGTTATTGGTTATCCTTAGTTACAGAGGCACAACCCCTCTTTTGATTGGTTCCGTGCTGAGGTTCTCTCCTGGTCGCCACAATGCAGTAAGTCATGCTTCCAGACAGTAGCCAAGGTCCTGTGCACCTCTTCACTCTCCTCCCTGCTGGAGGAATACCACGATTTTAGCAATGTCTTTAGCAAAGGTCAAGCCGGTAGTTTGCCTCCACACCGGTCGTTTGATTACGCAATTGGCCTTCAACCTGGTGCTATACCCCCTCATGGCCGGGCTTACCCTTTGTCAGTCTTAGAGGATAGGGCCATGGAGGAGTATGTTGCAGACACACTTTCTCAAGGTTTCATATGTAAATCCTTATCTCCTGCTGGTGCTGGTTTCTTCTTTGCGAAGAAGAAGAGTGCTAAACTAAGACCTTGTATTGATTATAAGGGTCTCAATTTTTTCACGATTAAGAATGCCTATCCGATTCTGTTGATTACGGAGTTATTTGACCGCCTCAAGGGAGCAACAGTTTTCACAAAGCTTGATTTAAGAGGGGCATACAATCTTGTGAGGATTAAGGAGGGCGACGAGTGGAAAACTGTGTTTAATATCAGAAAAGGCCATTATGAGTACCTCGTAATGCCTTTTGACCTTTGTAATGCCCCAGTTGTTTTACAGAAATTTATTCATGATATCCTCGTATTTTAAGTGCCTGGAGAGCCACCACACAGATGTCTGTTGTGTGCTTCAGAAATGAATGCCGTGTACACACGAGCGGTCTTTTCGACCGGACTGGTCCGACGGAACGAATCTGGCAGACAATCCGGCTTCATCGGACCTTCAGCTGACTTTTTTTGTCGAAAATCTGACGGACTTTAGATTTGGAACATGTTTCAAATCTTTCTGCCGGAACTCCGCCGGACCCAGTTCCTATCGCGAAACCTGTTCGTCTGTATGCTGGTCCGACGGACAAAAAACGACGCATGCTCAGAAGCAAGTACGAGACGAAAGTGCTCGGTCTTGTAAAACTAGTGTTCGTATTGTAGTTAGCACATTCCTCACGCTGCAAATTCTGTGATCGTTGAATGCAGCACAGTATTGTCTTCTTTATAATGCTAGAAGAACGAAGTTGTTTTGCTGCTCATATTCACACAGAGTTCTCACAAACAGATTTATGGATTATTCCTCCTGATTTCATGAATGATATTGTATTTTTTAAAAGCCCGATCTCCATACTAATGTTTACACATTTTTTATTTGGAGACATCTTTTTTATTTTTTATTTCATTAAGATCTTTTTTTAGGATTGTTAAAAAAATATTTTCTAGTGATCTATATATATATATATATATATATATATATATATATATATATATATATATATATATATATATATATATTTGGTGTAAAGTTACCACAATAACATTAGATATTTTTCATTTTTTGGAACCTCAAGGAGATTGGTGTCCCTTGTTAATTTGACATCTTTTAAAAATGTATGTCTTTAATAAAAACACATAGGCAAGTATTTTCAGAAAATAAAATATCCATTTATTCTGGTTAACAAAATAAAGATGAAGGCAACGCTGGAGAAACTTTTGGAATTTGTGAAGCCTTTTGGCCCCAGGGTACACATCAAGTCTGTGAAAAAGAAAATTGGAATCTTGAGGAGTCCATATAATAGGGAGCACAATCTGGTCCAGGAATCCCAGAGATCAAGACCAGCAGATGACATACATGTCCCCAGGCTGTGGTACTACACCAGCCTGCATCTTCTGTCAGACCAGACTGAACCAAGGTCATCACGTTCTTCTCTTCGCTACAGCCTTCCCTCCATGCTGCCTGCACCCTTCCCTGCAGCCTTCCCTCCACGCTGCCCTGCAGCCTTCATTGGAGACTGTGGCTCTGGTGGTGGACTTGTGGCAGGAGGAGGAGGGGCTTGCTCATTTATTTGGCTGTTGGCAGTTAACTCACCCCTCAGCCCCATCAGGGCCCCATCAAGGACATCAGAAAAAAGTTTTTTCACAGAGGAGGCATTGGCCCTTCTCCACTTCGAGCAACCTGCTGGCTATATAGCAGCCATAGGCCTCTCCAGGTTCGGGGGGCTCTGGAGGAAATTTGTAGCTTCTCTCATGAGGTGCAGTGATGCCTCCTCTGTCACCGTAACCTTCCTGGGCCTTTTTGCCTGAAGGCAGAGGGGAGGCACCTGCGATGGGGTGAGGCTCCTACTGGGCCCGGCCACCTCCTGGCTGACACCGGGCCCGGCCTCCTGGCTGACACTAGGCCCAGCCTCCTGCTGGCTGACACTTTCCAGACCCTCATCCTGGCTGAGCTCATCCTGTGTCAAAAAAAAGGGATAAAATCTTTAATAGGAAATCAATTAGAACATCTAGTCAACATCATTAATATTAGGACACTAAATATGTCTAAAAATAATATACCTGGCTCCAGATGGTCGCATCCGGTTCTTCCAGGATGGAAGGCCCAGGTTGGTCCTCATCAGCCTCTGCTGGGGTGCAGGGAAGGGTGGAGGGAAGGGTCGAAAGAGATTCCCTGGCTTCAGTCTGGTCGTCAAGAAAATGCAGGTTTTGGAAGTACCACAGCCTGGGTACATACACATCATCTGCTGATGCTCCTGATCTCAGGGAAGCCTGGATTTTGTTATGCTCCCTCCTATACATATTCCTCAAGATCCCAATTTTCCTTTCCAAAATCTCCAAGGTTGCTTCTGGGATGAAAGTCTGCACAAATGCCAGAAGTTTCTCCAGCTTTTCCTTCCTTACTGGTTTAATGTAATATTGAGGGTGTTTGACCTCCCACAGATTCCTCATCTCCCTGTACTTCTCAATAAATGGTGTCAGAAATTCAGGGTCCTTAAACTTATTATTCATTTTAGCTGTAAGACAATACACAAGACAAAAACACTGATGTTAGCCTAAACTCTCATAATCTTATCCCAACATAGGCCTCAATCTTTAAGCAGTATAGGCCGCTACAAAGTAAATAAAATTTGCCTTCAGTTTCTCTTTCCTCCGCGCAGAGAACTTACGTACGGCACATGCGTGTTAGCTTTATATACACTGTGCTTGTGTGAAACTCCACCTGCGTCGCCCGCCCCTGATGTTCTTTTTCACGATTATTCCCCACCCCCTCTCTACACACAGAATGTGCGTATGGCACATGCACGTTAGCTTTATATACACTGCGCATGCATAAAACTCCGCCTGCGTCGCCCGCCCCGACATTCTTTTTCACGAATATTCTCCGCCCTTTCTCTCTACGGTGCGCAGTAGGAGCAACATGGCGGAGACACAGGTGGTTCCAGGAAGAAAAGATTTAAGGTCTCCAATATGGCCTTTGAAGAGATGGTGGAGTTGAAATTTTGCAGAGGAAAGATTATGATGGCAAGCATGGACCGTACACCCAGCCTAATTTACGCAAGGCCAAAATCATGTCCAAAGTTGTGAAGACTCTGCAGCATAACTTTGCAGTATGCCGCTCAAAAGACCAATTGAGGAAACGCTGGTCCGACCTAAAACTCAGGGAGCTGGATCAGTACAGAAGAATAAAAAAAGTGCTTAAAAAAAGTAAGTACTTGTCGTGTGTTCCTATTCTGATTATTAACTTGCATGCTGCTCCTTGTGCTTTTCTTTACTGTTGTACAGTTTTAAATGGCTACTTTTATGCTCGTGGACACACACATCGTTCGTAGGAAACATTGTTTGTAAATATATATAATGTTTTTGCCAGATACAGGGTTAACTACATTTGGTCTTGCTAATTTGTCTTATTAAAAGAGGTTTAGGACATTGTTGTCTAGATTTTTTTTTGGAAACTAGAATGAATAGCAAACTTCATTCAGTGGAATGTAAAAGGAGAGGACACTTGGCAGCTGTTTACACATCTGGACTCAAAAGCACTAGTGTGGGACACCAGAATACATTTTTTACGGTAACCCACACAGGTGCTCCAGTGTATACTTGTTGGGGTGTCTCTATCTGTGAAACTTGGCCAAAAAAGGTAAGTAATCCAGCTTGTTTAAAAGGGCATTTTAATCATGTCTTTAACTTGGATCTCTGCCCAGGCAGACAATTGTACACCCCTTCAATACAATGTTTCATATTCCTATTATTCCTATTTCTGGACTCTAATATCTGTGTGCTAAGTATACCTTTTGTTTCCTTCTCATAGGGGAGAAAAGACTCAGTCAACCGGATCCCAGGGACCCCCGACCTTGCCTGCCATATTGGGAAATAAGCCCGAGCTCCCCCAAGGATGTGGAGGAAGGAGAGGTGGAGGAAGTGGGCAACATGGGCACCTCACCAGGTGAGTGTCTGATACCCCAGCTTCAGGTAATCTATGTGTGCATGCATATTTTTAAATACATCTTTTTTCATCAATTGTAGGTGATGTGCTGGTTGTGGAAGGGGAAGCCACGGAACCATGTCAAAGCACCAGCGCCCCCCGAGGATGTGGAGGAAGGAGAGGTGGAGGAACTGGGTGACATGGGCACCCCACCAGGTGAGTGTCTAACACCCAGGTGATGTGCTGGTTGTGGAAGGGGAAGCCGCGTAACCCTTTTCAATAGACAGCATACAAAGACTGATTGGCCAGCTCATGGCCTGGAATGGGGATATTGATGTCATGCACAATCAGCTGGACATCATGCGCAATCGGCTGGACATTATGCAACAGGAAATGAAGAAAATGATAGATGTTTTAGGGAGAATTTAATCCTTTTGTCGATCATGTTCTTTATTTCCTTTTTATATGACCAGATTCTGGCCTTACATTTTTTTACGATCGTGTACAATTTTCAAATCCAAATTTTGAAGATGCACACGGTGTGTCAACATGTGCTATCTTCCATCAGGGGATCTCAATGTACGCGTTTTGTGGGTGCAACCCCTTCCTCATAACGCTAGTAGGTGAGAGGAAGGGATTGCACGCACCAAACACGTCCATTGATCCCCCATGATGGGAGATAGCACATGTTGACATTACCCATTTGGAATCCAAATTTGTGTGCATCTTCAAAATTTGGCTTTTACAGGGGTGACATCACCCAATCTGATTTTAGGGAAATATCAAGACATTTTTGTCACTATAATGTCAGATATTGCCTTCATTTTAGAGATGTGGAACTTTGTTAACTTTCAGAGTTGTGTGTATGTTTTAAATGTTTTAAAACATGCCTGTTTGTTAAAAAAAATATATATACATTATTTTTTTAAGAAACAAAAATACTAAATAATTTTTTTTGTTTCAAAAAACAAAAAAAATAAATATTTTTCCTAATAAAAAATAACAAAACAAAAATAATTTTAAAGAAGAATATATTATATATTTGGTAAAAAAAAATCAAAATTTATATTGTAAAAAAAATATATATTTAAAAAAAAAAATCTAAACGCACATGTGAATGTGCACAGATTAATAAGTTAGCTAATCAACAATGTGTGGCTTCTTCTTTCAATGCTTAATACCAGTTTTTTAAGTATAATTTTGTGTTTACAGTGACAATGCTGCTTATTTACTAAAGGAAAATACACTTGGCACTACAAGTGCACTAGGAGAACCTAGGAGACAGCCAAAAAGAAAAGCAAGCAATAAATACATTTCTAGATTTTATCAGAAATTTCTTTTTATTATTAAAAATTAGAGATTGTCTGGCATTGCAATGGCCCCCCTAACCGTAAAAAAATCAACATATCTATCCTGAACTTGATGGGCACTTTGGGGGGTCCAAGCCAGTACGGCCAGTATTCAGACCCGTCAGAGGATTCTCTGTAAGTCCGGCCTCAGGCCCAAGTGATGCAAGATAATTTCTTGAATTTTTTGCGTAAAAAACTGTGCAGGATGCAGCATGCTAGGACAATGTGATTAAGTTCGTAGTCCGCCATGTGGCTTGCTATCTGAAACAGGCAGAACTGGCTGGCCATTATCCCAAAGGCATTCTCCACAACTCTTCTCGCTCTGGCCAGCTGGTAGTTAAAAACCCTCCTCTCCGGGGTGAGGGTCCTTTGGGGGAATGGCATCATCAGGTGCTCGCCCAGACCGAAGGCTTCATTTGCTGTGAAGACAAAGGGGAGTCCTTCTACGTTATCCGCATCAGGTGGCAATCCCAGATGCTGGTAGAACTCCATCTGGGCAAAGACTCCTCCATCCGACATCCGGACATTCTTCCCCACGTCCACATACAGAAATTCATATTGTGCCGACACCATTGACATTAACACTATACTGTGAAACCACTTATAGTTGAAATAGTATGACCCCGAATGGGGTGGTGGCACGATGTGGACGTGTTTCCCATCTATAGCCAATAGGAAAAGTCCCAATGGGTGGCAAAGTGGGATGCCACAGTCTGCCATTCCTGTGGCGTTGAAGGAAACTGGGGACTCAAACAAGAAAAAAAAATATAAGTACTTTTGCACATAATATTGCAAGCAGATTACACAAAAAACATTCTTGCCCAACATCAGTATAACATTAATTTTAAGTATTATTTAAAGACTAAAAATATAAGGCCCACTTATCAGATTCCTCACCCCCTCTGATGGCCCATTGATAAAATTTAAGGGGGTGGGGGATATTATAAATCTATTTAAGGACACACAGACCATTTGGATAAATTTTAGGGGGGGATTATAAATCAATTTAAGGACAACCAGATCATTTGGATACATTTTAGGGGGAGGATTATAAATCTATTTAAGGACATACAGATCATTTGGAAAAACTTTAGGGGGGTTATAAATCGATTTAAGGACACACAGACCATTTGGAAAAATTTTAGGGGGGGATTATAAATCCATTTAAGGACACACAGACCATTTAGAAACATTTTAGGGTAAAGCACTACAATGGAGCTGACAAAATACATTGTTAAGTGACTAGAGTAGGTGGATATGGGCCCAGCATAGCATTCTGGGGAGGTTAGTGAAGGCAAATATGCATGCAGGACAAAAAAGGAGCATTAAAAGATTACAGCATGCATGAGGACAAAGGGGACATTCACAGCATTTGCAATCATGGTAATTAGGGATTGAGTAAAGAAATACAATACATTAGCAAACATTAAAAACAATAAAATGTGATGTTAAAGGATAAATCTTACCTTAATATAGTCCTTCTGCAGGACCTGGATGATGGCAGAACAGGTCTCTGGGATAATGATCCCCAGAGCCTGGGTGGAGATGCCTGTCGAGAACTTAAGGTCCTGCAGGCTTCTCCCAGTTGCGAATTACCGCAACGTGGAGACTAGCCTCTGCTCCGGAGTGATGGCTTGCCTCATGCAGGTATCCTGCCTGCTAATATAAGGGGTCAGCAAAGCCAACAAACAGTGAAAAACGGGGTCTGTCATCCTGAGAAAGTTCCTGAAATACTCTGGGTTATTCTCACGGATCTCATGAAGCAAAGGCATGTGAGAGAATTTGTCACGCTGGAGCAACCAATTCTTTGTCCATGAACTCCTCCTCACCCTGTTCATAGACTGGGCTAGGGCTGAAGAATGAACTACAGCTCCAAGCACATACAAAGCATGAAATCTATGACGAGTACATACACGTAACATGGCTTCAAAACGGTCGGCTGGTCAGAACAAACTTAACAGAATGCACTGAAGAACAGCAAGGCCTGTGAAGAGCGAGCTGAAAATCAGCAACAAGCAGACAAGAACACACTGAATAAATCAATGCGAACTGACTACACGCACTGAAAAGCTGATACAAACCTCACAAGCACAAACTGAACAACAGTTAAACGATCTGAAAAACACGAGTCTGAAAAGCGTGAATCGTCTCTCACCAAACTTCTACTAACATGAGATAAACACGAAATTAGCAGAAGGGGCCCAAAGGGTGGCGCACAAGCTATTACACTTCCTTTTTATAGTCTCGTTGGACCTGGTGTACGTCACCGCGTACTAGGCGGTCGGATTTTGGTGTGATCGTGTGTAGGCAAGTCCGTTTCAGCGGAACTCTGTCAGAACTCTGTCGGAACTACGACAGAAAGTCCGTCAGAGTTCAGTTCGACGAAAAGTACGCCCATGTGTACGCGGCTTAAGAGAGAATAATCTCTATGGTAAATTGGAGAAATGTGAATTCCATCATGAACAGGTTAAATTCCTGGGCTATGTCATTTCCACTGCTGGTTTTTCAATGGACCCAGAGAAACTTTCAGCAGTACTACAGTGGCTCCGACCCGTAGGTTTATGTCCTCTGCAGCGTTTTCTTGGCTTTGCCAACTATTATTGGAAGTTTATTCGTAACTTCTCGTCTCTGTTCAAGCCCCTGACTGATATGACCAGAAAGGACGGTAACCCACAGAGTTGGTCTCAGAAGTCCATTAATGCCCTGTTCCCTGGGCCCTGCCCTGTAATGCCCTGTCGGAGCTAGTTGTCGGAAATTCCGACCGTGTGTGGGGTCCATCTGACTTTTTCCATCGGAATTTCTGACACACAAAGTTTGAGAGCAGGCTATAAAATTTTCCAACAACAAAATCCGTTTGCGTAAATTCCGACCGTGTGTGGACAATTCCAATAATTTCCTAGACGGAAATGTTTGGTCTGGTAAGATTAGCATTCGTAATGGATCTAGCACTTTCGTCACGCTGCAATGTTTTAAATTGTTTAATGCAGCGCACTCTTTTCTTCTTTATAATGCTAGAAGAATGAAGTTGTTTTGCTGCTCATATTCACACAGACTTCTCACAAACTTCTTTCTTTATTATTTATCGTGATTTCATGAATATAATATTTTTATTTGTCACATCTCCAGAAAAGATTTTTATTTTTTTTGTTTTTAGATTTGTTTTTGTTTTTTGTTTTTTTGAAATCCTGATCTCGTGTTATTTTTTGTATTTTTTTTTTGTAACTCCAGAATAGTTTTGGGTGTGTTTTGTGTGTCAAGTTACCACAACAACATTATTATCTTGTATTATTTAATCTCAAGGAGGTTGCTTGGTGTTGGTGTCTCTTGTTAATTTCACATTGTATTTTTGAAATGTACCTGCCTCCTCACAAACAAACTGTCCTTTTTGAAGGAAAACACACATAGGAGAGTATTATAAAAAAAACATTTATTAAGGGGTCATAACCACAGAAAGAGGGAGGCAACGCTGGAGAAACAGCAGAAATTGGCGAAGCCTTTGGCCCCCCGGGGCACACATCAACTATTTTACTGCAAAATTGGTGGCCTGAGGAGTCCATATATAAGGGAGTAGAATCTGGTCCAGAAGCCCAAGAGATCATGAACAGCAGCAGATGACATACAGTACATGTCCCCAGGCTGTGGTCATACAAGAGCCTGCATCTTTTGTCAGACCAGACTGAACCCAGGCCATCACTTTCTTGTCTTCCTTCCACTCTTCCTTCCACGCTGTGTCTGTGGTGTTGGAGTTGTGGCAGGAGGAGGAGGAGGAGGGGGATGTAACTCACACAGATGGGTATTGGGTGTGATTTCGCCCCCTCACCCCCTTAGTTAATGTTTTATAAAGGATGTCTTCACACATGAGGAGTTGGTCCTCCTACATGTCCTGCAGTTTGGTGGCAGCCATGCAGGCAAAGTCCTCTTCATGAGTGGGGGTGGCTGTGAGGGACGCAGAAGCCTCCTGAATCAGCCTGAACGCTGAATCCTCCACGTTACTCCCCTTCCTAGGTCTTTTGTTTGGAAGGCAGAGGGGAGGGACCTGCGATTCTGTGAGGCTCCTACTGGGCCCTGCCACCTCCTGGCTGACACTTACCCCCACCTCCTCCTGGCTGATACTTACCCCGGCCTCCTCCTGGCTGCCACATTCCACAGCCTCCTCCTGGCTGAGGTCTTCCTGTGTATGAAAAAGGGACATAGTTTTAGTTTTTTATTCATCAATCACACACAATTTTCATCTCATGACTGTTGCAAATTGAATGTTAACAAATATAAAAGATTATCATTCTGAGCCCAGCATTTTTCATTCTTGTCCCAATTGTTTTTGCACACTACTGTCTATTGATATGTAAACGCCTTTATTTAATCTGCAATTAGTGATCAATAATAACATCTAGTAAACATCATTTATGTTTTGCCAAGAAATCTGTAGAACAATGTTATACCTGACTCAAGCTGGGCTCCTCCGCTTCTTCCTGGCCGGAAGTCCCAGGTTGAACATCGGAAGCCTCAGCTGGGGTGGAAGATAGGGTGGAAGGAAGAGTGGAAGGAAGGGTTGAGAGGGATTCCCTGACTTCAGTCTGGTCTGTCAGAAATAGCAGTCTCTCATAGTACCAGAGCCTGGGGACATAAACGTCATCTGCTGCAGCTCCAGATCTCTGGGAATCCTGGACCTTCTTGCACTCCCTAAGATAAGTGCTCCTCAGGCCACCAATTTTGGCTTTTAAATAGGGGATGGTTGCCGTGGGGACCACCGGCTTCACCAACTCCAGCAGTTTCTCCAGCGCTGCCTGCCTCTTTTGTTTATGATTATAATGCGGATGTTTGACCTGCCACAGACAGGGCAGCTCCCTGTACTTGTCTATGAACAGGGGGAGGAAGTTGTGGTCATTGAAGCCATCCATTTTATCTGCAATACACAAGACAAACCCTAATGTCAGGCTAAAGTCTCCTAATCTTGTCCCAATATAGGCCTCAATTTATAAGCAGTATAGGCCCAAGTATAAATGTTACCTTCTTTATCACGATCGGCGCTTCCGATACTCCTTCCTCCGCTCACAGATCATACGTACGACGCACGCGCGTTACGCTTTATAAACACTGCGCATGCATGAAACTCCACCCACCCCTGACATTCTTTCTAGTCTATTCCCCGCCCCTTCTCTTTCGGCGCAGTGGGGAAGAGCACAGAGCAGGTGCATGATAATTACAGCAACGAGGAGGAGGAGGAAAGCCCAGAGCCAGAAACGTCATGATCCTGGAGGAGATGATTTAAGGCCTCAAATATGTTCTTTGTAGAGATGGTGGACATATTGAAAAGGACCGACTATGACGGGAAGCATGGACCTTACCCCAACCCAAATGTCAGAAAGGCCAAGATCATGGCGAAAGTTGTGAAGAGTCTGTACCGGAATTTTGGGGTACGGCGATCCAAGGATCAACTGAGGAAACGGTGGTCAGACCTCAAATTAAGGGAGCATGATCAGTATAGAAGGATCAGGAGAGTGCTGCAAAAAAGTAAGTAGTTGTCCTGTGTTCCTATTCTTTATTTTTATTACGTTCGTGCTGCTCCATGTGCCTTTCTTTACTGTTGTACATTTTAAAATGGCAACTTTCGTGTTCGTGGGCACATTAATCGGTCATAGGAAACATTGTTTGCTCATTAAATACAATGTTTTGGGCAGATACAGGTTAAATACATTTGGTCATGCCTATTATTTGTTCATAGGAAACATTGTTCGTTCGGCCACTAAAACACCATGTTTTGTCCAGATGCAGTCCAATACATTTTTTATGCCCTACTTCTCTTAAAATAAGTTTGTTGTCTAGATGGGTTTGTAACTAGAATGAAATGCAAACTAGATTCTGTCTAAGGAGAGGACACTCAGCAGCTGTTTACACACCTGGGTGCTGGACGCTGAAGCACTAGTGTGGGACACAAGAACACCCTTTTTATTAGGGGGCCCACACAGGTGCTCCAGTGTATACTATAGGGGTGTCTGCATCTGTGAAGCTTGTACAAAACAGGTAAGTATTCAAGCTTGACAAAGGACAACAATATTTCTTCATCTTGGAACTCTGCCAAAACAGACAATTGTACCCCACTTCCAAGCAATGTTTCATATTCCTATTTCTTCCATCAAATATCTATTTGCTAAGTATACCTATTTTTTGTCACATAGGAGAGAAAAGACTCAGAGGACACCACTCATCAGAGGAGACCACGGACCCCCCACCTCAGGAAGAAGGGGAAATCCCCCAAACCCAACCAGAGGAGGAGGAGGGAGACATTATAGAAATTGTCACCACAACAGGTGAGTGTCTGCGACCACAGCCTCAGGTAAGAGGTGGATGCCTGCATATTTATAATACATGGTGTGTTTTTTTTTTCTTTCAGGTGGTCGTGATGCTATGGAAGAGGAATGTCATTTCACAAGTGAAAGTGCCCAGATCCTCATCGGGGAGATAATGGGGTGTAATAGGGATTTAGAAAACATTAAGCAAAACATCAATGATGTTCAAAAAAAAATGAAGAACATCATTGATGTTTTAGGGAGAATATAAAACACCCAGAAATCCCTAACTTATTCCAGGTTTATTGTTGTTTTTATGCATAATTTTTGACATATTATCGAAAAGCCAAATTTTGAAGATGCACACACTGTGTCAACATGTGCTATCTGCCATCATGGGAGATCAATGTACGCGTTTTGTGGGTGCAACCCCTTCCTCAATAATAAAGTAGCTGAGAGGAAGGGGTTGCACCCACAAAACACGTCCATTGATCCCCCATAATGGCAGCTAGCACATGTTGACATTAGGCAATTTCTGTGCATCTTCAAAATTTGGCTTTTCCAGGGGTGACATCACTCCATCTGCTGAATGCAATATCAAACACAGTTTATAAATACTCATGTCTGATATTGCCTTCACTTTCTATAAAAGTTGAACTTTGTAAGTTCCAGAGTTGTGTATTTTTTTATTGTTTAAAACATGCCTGTTTTACCTTAACCACTTCAGCCCCGGAAGGATTTACCCCCTTCCTGACCAGAGCACTTTTTACAATTCGGCACTGCGTCGCTTTAACTGCTAATTGCGCGGTCATGCAATGCTGTACCCAAACGAAATTTGCGTCCTTTTCTTCCCACAAATAGAGCTTTCTTTTGATAGTATTTGATCACCTCTGCCGTTTTTATTTTTTGCGCTATACACGGAAAAAGACCGAAAATTTTGAAAAAAAATGATATTTTCTACTTTTTGTTCTAAAAAAAATCCAATAAACTCAATTTTAGTCATACATTTAGGCCAAAATGTATTCGGCCACATGTCTTTGGTAAAAAAAATGTCAATAAGTGTATATTTATTGGTTTGCGCAAAAGTTATAGCGTCTACAAACTAGGGTACATTTTCTGGAATTTACACAGCCTTTAATTTATGACTGCCTATGTCGTTTCTTGAGGTGCTAAAATGGCAGGGCAGTACAAAACCCCCACAAATGACCCCATTTTGGAAAGTAGACACCCCAAGGAATTTGCTGAGAGGCATGTTGAGCCCATTGAATATTCATTTTTTTTGTCCCAAGTGATTGAACAATGACAAAAAAAAAAAAAAAAAAAAAAAATTACAAAAAGTTGTCACTAAATGATATATTGCTCACACAGGCCATGGGCATATGTGGAATTGCACCCCAAAATACATTTAGCTGCTTCTCCTGAGTATGGGGATACCACATGTGTGGGACTTTTTGGGAGCCTAGCCGCGTACGGGGCCCCGAAAACCAATCACTGCCTTCAGGATTTCTAAGGGCGTACATTTTTGATTTTACTCCTCACTACCTATCACAGTTTTGAAGGCCATAAAATGCCCAGATGACATAAAACCCCCCCAAATGACCCCATTTTGGAAAGTAGACACCCCAAGCTATTTGCTTTGAGGCATGTTGAGTCCATGGAATATTTTATATTTTGACACAAGTTGCGGGAAAGTGACAAATTTTTTTTTTTTTTTTTTTTTTTTGCACAAAGTTGTCACTAAATGATATATTGCTCACACAGGCCATGGGCATATGTGGAATTGCACCCCAAAATACATTTAGCTGCTTCTCCTGAGTACGGGGATACCACATGTGTGGGACTTTTTGGGAGCCTAGCCGCGTACGGGGCCCCGAAAACCAATCACTGCCTTCAGGATTTCTAAGGGCGTACATTTTTAATTTTACTCCTCACTGCCTATCACAGTTTCGGAGGCCATGGAATGCCCAGGTGGCACAAACCCCCCCCAAATGACCCCATTTTGGAAAGTAGACACCCCAAGCTATTTGCTGAGAGGCATGGTGAGTATTTTGCAGCTCTCATTTGTTTTTGAAAATAAAGAAAGACGAGAAAAAACATTTTTTTTTTTTCTTTTTTCAATTTTCAAAACTTTGTGACAAAAAGTGAGGTCTGCAAAATACTCACTATACCTCTCATCAAATAGCTTGGGGTGTCTACTTTCCAAAATGGGGTCATTTGGGGGTTTTTTTTGCCACCTGGGCATTCCATGGCCTCCGAAACTGTGATAGGCAGTGAAGAGTGAAATCAAAAATTTACGGCCTTAGAAAGCCTGAAGGCAGTGATTGGTTTTCGGGGTCCCGTACGCGGCTAGGCTCCCAAAAAGTCTCACACATGTGGTATCCCCGTACTCAGGAGAAGCAGCAGAATGTATTTTGGGGTGTAATTTCACATATTCCCATGGCATGTTTGAGCAATATATCATTTAGTGACAACTTTGCGCAAAAAAAAATTAAAAAAATAAAAAATTGTCTCTTTCCCGCAACTTGTGTCACAATATAAATTATTCCATGGACTCAACATGACTCTCAGCAAATAGCTTGGGGTGTCTACTTTCCAAAATGGGGTCATTTGGGGGGGTTTTGAACTGTCCTGGCATTTTATGCACAACATCTAGAAGCTTATGTCACACATCACCCACACTTCTAACCACTTGAAGACAAAGCCCTTTCTGACACTTATTGTTTACATAAAAAAATAATTTTTTTTTGCAAGAAAATTACTTTGAACCCCCAAACATTATATATTTTTTTTAAAGCAAATGCCCTACAGATTAAAATGGTGGGTGTTTCATTTTTTTTTTTCACACAGTATTTGCGCAGCGATTTTTCAAACGCATTTTTTGGGGAAAAAACACACTTTTTTACATTTTAATGCACTAAAACACACTATATTGCCCAAATGTTTGATGGAATAAAAAAGATGATCTTAGGCCGAGTACATGGATACCAAACATGACATGCTTTAAAATTGCGCACAAACGTGCAGTGGCGACAAACTAAATACATTTTTAAAAGCCTTTAAAAGCCTTTACAGGTTACCACTTTAGATTTACAGAGGAGGTCTACTGCTAAAAATACTGCCCTCGATCTGACCTTCGCGGCGATACCTCACATGCATGGTGCAATTGCTGTTTACATTTGACGCCAGACCGACGCTTGCGTTCGCCTTAGCGCGAGAGCAGGGGGGACAGGGGTGCTTTTTTTTTTTTTTTTTTTTTTTTCCTTTATTATTATTATTTTTTTATCTTATTTTTAAACTGTTCCTTTCATTTTTTTTTTTTTAATCATTTTTATTGTTATCTCAGGGAATGTAAATATCCCCTATCATAGCAATAGGTAGTGACAGGTACTCTTTTTTGCAAAAATTGGGGTCTATTAGACCCTAGATTTCTCCTCTGCCCTCAAAGCATCTGACCACACCAAGATCGGTGTGATAAAATGCTTTCCCAATTTCCCAATGGCGCTGTTTACATCCGGCGAAATCTAAGTCATAAAATGCTCGTAGCTTCCGGTTTCTTAGGCCATAGAGATGTTTGGAGCCACTCTGGTCTCTGATCAGCTCTATGGTCAGCTGGCTGAATCACCGGCTGCATTTTCAGGTTCCCTGTTGAGACAGGAGAGCCAGAGAAAAACACGGAAGACGTTGGGGGGGGAGGGGCATTCCCTCCCACTGCTTGTAAAAGCAGTCTAGAGGCTAATTAGCCGCTAGGATTGCTTTTACATGAAAGCCGACCGCTGGCTGAAAAGAATGATACCAAGATGATACCTAAACCTGCAGGCATCATTCTGGTATAACCACTCAAAGTCGTGAATGGCGTACCTGAAGACAAAAAAATGGTTAACAATAAAGCACAGTAAACGGTAAGGTATAAAAAATTGCATACCTGAAAAGCAAACATGATAAAACATAACAACAATAAAACATTGCAGAATAGAATACAGTAAAAAAGAACAGAACAATAGAGAGAGAGAAAGAACAATAAAACGACAACTATTTTTTTTTTTATTTTATATTTTTGTATGTGTTTTTTTTTTTTTTTTACACTTTTTTTTGTAACTAACTTTTATAACTGTAACCGGTTCCAGGTTCGGGTCTCTCAAAATGCGATGGCATCTTGGGAGACCCTGTGAAAGTGTGCCTAGTCTGTGCAATGCTGTACCCTACGCTAATACTCAACTAGTGAATGGTAGTGTTCAAAACATTCACCAATGCAAAGACCAGGATTGTCAGGACAGGAGGGACAATAATAGCGGGTGTCACGCCTATATCTGCGCTTGCTGCAGACACGACATCTTTTTTGGGGGGGTTCGTTGGGTAGGGGTACTCGGGAGGACATAAAGAAAATGCCTCTCATGCAGCCGACTGCATTTGGTTGGGGATGTGAATGGGGGAAGTACGGGCGCTGCAGAAGTGGTGGGTTCCCAATTAGGATTGGCGAATGCAGCAGGAAGGGCACTATGGACACGACGGGCCTGTGTTTGTCTTCTTGGTGGCAGCGGGACACTACTTGTGCTTGTCACCTCACCAGCTTGAACTGCACTTATGGGACTCGCCACGTCACCAAGTGTTACTGCAGTGCTGGTTTGACTACAACCGGGGTGTACTAGGCCGCTGGGGCTTGCCAGTTCACCAAAACGCTACCAAAAAAACTGTTAGCGATCGCAAGGATCAGGCCTGACTCTGCGAACGCTGCAGTTATGCGTTTAGTGTTTTGTAAGTGTCAGTGATCGATCGATACTGCACTTGGGTGGGCTGGGCTGGGCCGGGTGGAGGGGCAAAACGCAGGTGCTAGCAGGTATCTGGGCTGATCCCGCTAACACTGCGTTTGTGGGAACCCTAAACTGCTGGGGACGCTAGTATAGATCTGATCAGATCAGATATTGATCCGATCAGATACTATACCACTAAGGGAGGCGTATGCTGCGTGCGTGGGTGTTAGCGGTACTGGCGCTAATCTGACGCTGCCTGGGGCTGGTGCTTGCCAGTTCACCAAAACGCTACCAAAAAAACTGTTAGCGATCGCAGGGATCAGGCCTGACTATGCGAACGCTGCAGTTATGCGTTTAGTGTTTTGTAAGTGACAGTGATCGATCGATACTGCACTTGGGTGGGCCGGGCAGAGGGGCAAAACGCAGGTGCTAGCGGGTATCTGGGCTGATCCCGCTAACACTGCGTTTTCGGGAACCCTAAACTGCTGGGGACGCTAGTATAGATCTGATTGGATCAGATATTGATCCGTACAGATACTATACCACTAAGGGAGGCGTATGCTGCGTGCGTGGGTGTTAGCGGTACTGGCGCTAATCTGACGCTGCCTGGGGCGACGCATATCACCGCCGGGCGACCGGGGGGCTAAACCTTTATTCGGTAATAAACGGCGGGTGCCCTGACACTATAAAAAATAAACAAACTAACCAGCGTCACCGTAACAGTTATACGGTGATCAGTGGTGAAAGGGTTAACTAGGGGGCAATCAAGGGGTTAAAACATTTATTAGGTAGTATATGGGGGTCCCTGTCGCTATAAAACGCTGACGGCGAACCTAAATATTTACGTTCCTAACTAGCGTCACCAGCGACACTAATACAGCGATCAGAAAAATGATCGCTTAGTGACACTGGTGACAGGGGGTGATCAAGGGGTTAAAACTTTATTAGGGGGGGTTAGGGGGGTATCCTAGACCTAAAGGGGGGTAATACTACCTGCCCTAACACTGTAACTGTCACAAACTGACACTATGCAGTAATCAGAAAAAAAAAAAAAAAAATACTGCTAATGTCAGTTTGTGACAGGGGGGGGGGGGTGATTGGGGGGGGATCGGGGGGCGATCGGGGGGGGATCGGGGGTGTAAGGTATGCCTGGCATGTTCTACTGTGTGTGTGTGTGTGTTGTGTGCACTTACATGTCTTCTCTCCTCGGCGCTGGACGGAAACTGCCGAGCCGAGGAGAGATGACATCACATCCTCTGCCTGTGTGAAACTACACACAGGCAGGGGAGGATTCCTATTGGCTGGGAGCGATCGCGAGGGGGGGGCCACGATCGGATGGTCTCCCCCTCGCCTCCCGACGCTCCCAGTCAGATGCCGACCGCCGATGGCACCGGGGGGGGGTCCGATCGGACCCCCCGCCCGCGGGAGGCAGATCACGTATATATACGTGATTCTGCCTGCCCGTGCCACTCTGCCGACGTATATCTACGTTAGGCGGTCGGCAAGTGGTTAAAAAGCAATTTCTACTTATTATTAATGTGACCTTAAAAATTGTTATACAACAAACATGTTGGTTTGTTAAAAAACCCTTTTAGAAACGCACATGTGATTGTGCTTGGATTAAAAAGATTGATAATCAACAATGTGTGGCTTCTTCTTTCAATGGTCAAAAGCATTTTTTGGAGTATAAAGTTGTTTGCAGTGACAATGGGGGTTATTTACTAAAGGCAAATCCACTTTGCACTACAAGTGCAGTTTCAGTGCAGTCTCAAGTGCACTTGTAGTGCAAAGTGTCTTTTCCTTTAGTAAATAACACCCAACAGTGCTTTCTAATTTTACACAATCACGCCATTTTCAGGACTCCACAAATTTATGGCATGGTGTTGAAAATTATTATTATTTTTGTCAGTAATGCATTACATACATTCACAAAAAAACAAGGTGTATGTGTAGCAGACTCAAACATAATAATTAATAGTTAGCCGAAGAAGAGATTGTCACCTCAAATGTCAACGAAATTTCGTTTGCACTGTTGAAGAAAAAGGCCAAAAAATTAGACCATTAATATAAGATAACTGAGGAGACAGCTAAAAGAAAGCCAAGCAGGAAATCCAAGCAAATATTTGTTCAGTTTAAATATATTTTTATTTAAAAAATGTCTCAGTTATTGTCTGGCATATCGATGGACCCCCTACCCGCAAAGTATTCCATGTATCTTATACGGACCTCGTGGGCACTCTGGGGGGGAAAGCCAGGACGGCCAGCTTCAAGCGCCATCAGGGTGGGTTCATTAATATTAATTCCGGCCTCAGGCCCAACTGAGGCAGCATGGTTCCAAGAATTTCTCCTTAAAAAGTTGTGGAGAACACAGCAAGACAGGATGATGTGATTCAGTTTATATTCCGCCATGTGTAAGAAATAGGTGTAAGAAATAGGCGGAACCAGCTGGTCATTATTCCAAAAGTGTTCTCCACCACTCTTCTGGCTCTGGCCAGCCGGTAATTAAAAACTCTCTGGTCCGGGGTGAGGGTCCTCATAGGGAATGGCCGCATAAGATGGTCCCCCAGTGCAAACACTTCATCCGCAACAAAGACGAATGAGAGTCCTTCCGCATTGTCTTCTGGAGGTGGCAAGCCCAAGCTGCCATTCTGGAGATGCCTGTAGAACTCCGTGTGGGTGATGATTCCACCATCTGACATCCGGCCATTCTTCCCCACGTCCACATACAGGAACTCGTAAGTAGCCGACACCACCGCCAACATCACAATACTATTGAACCCCTTGTAGTAATAGTATGACCCCGAGTTGGGTGGTGGGACGTGTTTCCAATCAATTGCCCCGACACAGTTAGGAAAGTCCCACCGCTGGGCAAAGTGGGAGGCCACAGTCTGCCATTCCTGTGGGTTGGAAGGAAACTGTGGAGTCAAACAAGAACCAAAAATTAATCATTTTGCATATAAACATTGAAAGCAGATTAGACAAAAACATTCTTGGCCAACATCAGTATAACATTTATTTAGGGAGTATTTAAAGACAAAAGTATAAGGTCCACCTATCAGATTCCCCCCCCCCCTCTTATGGGCGATTTTAAAAATTTTAGGGGGGGAGATGTTTTGGACAGGTAACCCTCTCCACTTCATTGAGAGATGAATGTCTAAATAATGTGTATTACTTTGGCCAGCCCCTCCTTACTTTACACTATTGGCAGCCCACTGGACAGGTAAGAAGTGTCATAATACAAAGATATAAATACACACTGTACACATTTTAGCACATTTTTACATTCTACTATTACCTATCAAGATAATAATAGGATACAAAAACTTTAAACAGTACCATTTGAAAGTATTCAGGCAGGCCCTTGCACTACATGCTTTGGGGAATTCATTCATAAATCTGACCACAAAAGAGGTAGGTATAGTGTGTATGGGTTTGGCAAAGTCAGCAGATAGAGGATTGGTATCAGCTGACTTAGCGGATGGGGGAAGGAGTGTTCCAAATGATTTTGGGACCCCCCCAAAAAAAGCCTCTGGCACTATGCCAGAATTTAAAGCACAAAAAACATTTTTACACATTTTAGGGGGTGTTTAGGGTAAAGCACTACTATGGAGCTGACTAAATACATTATTAAGTGACTAGACAAGGTGGATATAGGCCCAGGAGAGCATAGTGGGGAGGTAAGTGAAGGCAAATATGTATGAAGGACAAAAAAATGTAAAAAAAAAACAGCATGCATGAGGACAAAGGGGCCAGTCACAGCATATTACAATCATGGTAATTAGGGAATAAGGAAAGAAATACATTACATTATCAAACATTAAATACAATAAAATGTGAGGTTAAAGGATAAAAATCTTACCTTAATATAGTCCTTCTGCAGAACCTGGATGATGGCAGAACAGGTCTCTGGGATAATGATCCCCAGAGCCTGGGGGGAGATGCCTGTCGAGAACTTGAGGTCCTGCAGGCTTCTCCCCATTGCCAAGTACCGCAACGTGGTGACTAGCCTCTGCTCCAGAGTGATGGCTTGCCTCATGCAGGTATCCTGCCTGCTGATATAATTGGTCAGCAAAGTCAACAAACGGTGAAAAGCAGGGTCCGTCATTCTGAGGAAGTTCCTGAAATCATCAGGATTATTCTCACGGATCTCACGGAGCAAAGGCATGTGACAGAATTGCACATCTTCGCCAGCACACCATGGATCAGCAAACAGTTGTCCAAGAAGGTTTTTTAATGGAAAGAAGTTACGTCACAAAAGAGGTGCAACATTTCAGGGCCGCGCAGGACCCCTTCATCAGGCAAGTGATGGGGTGCATAGTGTGAAACACAACATATATACGGTGGTCACCAATCAAAGAAAACATGTGCAGAGTGAAAAGAGTTCTAGATCTAGAGTTAACATATGTTAATAAGAGTACTGGCATTCAAAAAATTCTGGAGTGCGGATCAACACTCCAGCAGATGCATCATAGTACCTGATCAGCTATAGATGCCGAATGTCCCGCTCGGGGCACACTGTTTACTAGGACCCAGCTGACTGTCCGTCAGCTGGAGGTCCTGGGAGCCTATCGTACAGCGCCACGTGTGCTGCGCATGCGTCCGCCACCTTGGAGACAGATCAGTGGGGAAGACACCTGGCAGCGGGGCCGCCGTCATCACGGAAACCTGTGACGTATGGTCGGCTCCGCTTCAGGTATCCAACGGGCGGTGTGTAAGACAGATGAAGAGCGATAAAGTGGGGAAAAGCAAAGGGTGAATGATGTGGTGCAAAAGAGAAAAGAAAAGGGGAAGAGAAGGAAAGAGTGAAACAGGGAGATGGCAGAAGAGGGAAAAGGAAAACAAAGGGGGAGACTCAGGAGAGAGGAAGAAAAAATAATAGGAAAAAAGGGGGAGAAGAAAACAAAGAAAAAAAAAGAAAGAGAAAAAAAAAGGGGGAAAGAAAAGGTGGAAAAAAATATATATAAAAAAAATGTGTATGAAAAGTAGGAGACTAAGGAGAAATAATCGGAAGGGGGGGAAACTGGGGTGGTTGGTTCAGGGTCCGGGGGGAATGGGAAAAAAAGGGGGAAAGGAAAAGAAGAAAGGAAGAGGGAGGTGGGGCGGAAGGGGGGGTGGTGGGGGTTGACAGGGGAGGTCGCTAAGGGGGGGAGAGGGGAAGGGAAGGGGGGGGAATCTGGGGATACCATGTACATTACAGCAGGAGCCAGGGGTTGCATATGCTTAATCATCAAATGGAAGAGGAAGATCTACATATGTCGTGAGATGTGGAGAACTAATCCAAATATATGTTTATAATAAATAAGCCCTGCTGTGTGGGTATCATGGAGAGGTACCAGACATGGGAAAGAAAACAGAGAAAAAGGGCCATAGAGATAAAGCAGAGAAATATGTACAATGTAATCATCCGATGAGGCATTACCCAGATAGGGCATAAACAGTAATCAAGAAATACATATCATATATCATAATGAAAACCAATTCATTGATAAAAAGCAAGAATACACTGGAAATTGGCATCTATCGTCAATGAAGCATGCAAAAGATAAATTAGTGTTGAGCCCCCCAGGGCATACTGTGCCTAGGGTATGTATCCAGTAGACCTCACAGCGGAGAAGTAACCAATCACGATCCCCACCTCTATGGGGTGGTTTGATGTGCTCAATCACCATCCCACGGAGTTCATGGGTCTGGTGTTTGGCTGTTACAAAGTGTATCGCTACAGGTTTGTTGGGGTCAGTCTGTTCACCCTTCTCGGTCTTGGCCAGAGCAACCCTAATATCACTTCTGTGTTTCCTGAATCGTTTCTTGAATGGACCGATGGTTTTACCCACATACATCAATGTGCAGGGGCATTTCAATATGTATACGCAGTGATCGGTGTTGCAGTTATAATACTCACGTATCGGGTAACGATTACCCATACGTGGGTGTGTGAAATGTGTACCACAAATAAGTGAGTTGCATATGTTACAATTATAACATTTGTAGCAGCCTGTTTTCTGCGATATTTTAGGTACCGTTATGGTGTACTTCTGCCTAGGATCCACTTGTATTAGATGGCCATGCAGCGTTCTCCCCCGTTTGTATGCTATCATGGGTCTGGCCCTCGTGGTGGGTCCTAGGGACCTGTCAGATAATAAAATATTTTGGTTCCGTTCAATAGCACGTCTAATCGCACTAGATTCTTGGTTGAACGTGTGTACAAACAATGGGCGAGTGATAGAGTTGGGAGTCCTGGTACGTCTATTCAGGGCTTTGTCAAGAGCTAGGTTGAGAACCACTGTAGGATACCCACGTTCCAAGAATTTATTGTACATAATGTCTAATTGCTTCTTCTTGTCAGTCTCATCAGAACAGATGTGTAGTACCCTAGCAAATTGTGAAATAGGCAGGTTTCTGCGTAGATGCTCAGGATGTGCACTCTGAAAATGGAGCAAGGTGTTTCTGTCAGTGTGTTTAGTGTATAGGGATGTCCTAATGGTGCCTTGGTTATTGGAGATGAGCACATCAAGAAATGAAGTATGATCACAAGAGAATTCAGGATTAAACACAATTCCCGGAAAAATATTGTTCAGAAAACCAACAAACAAACTGAAATCATTCTCGCTACCTGACCAGATGAGGAAAATGTCATGTAAATATGCTTGTGACAGACTCACCCGGGACAGAGGCTATTGGAGTGGACTGAACACTAGCCTCTTGCCAACAGATTATGGGCCCTGGTATTTGGGGGAATGGTGCTCTCTGTGAGCTGTATGCCTGGGGACCCTGGGGTTGGTGTTACTTTGGATTCAGCTCCATGTCCCCCCAAAACACACAGACTCTGGGAACCCTTCATATGCCATATTAGAATGGTGACTGATTCATACCGATGGGACTCCTACTGTTAAATGCTAATGTCATCAATTCGAGCTACCTGTCTGTTGTTTGCTATAATGTTTATATTGTAAATAAGTCTAGTGTGGCTCTAACAGTCTTTTCACCCATTGTTGTTTGTGTTAATTAACTCTGTTACTGTGTGAAGCTCGGTGACCACAAGTCTGGGCAAAAGATCATGTCTCAGTCACCTAGGCTGTATAAAGGATTAGTTAATTAGCTCATGTTAATTAGGTTAGGTTTTAGTCATTCTGCTGTGTATATATTTGTGTGAGATCTGAAATAAAGAGTTAGTCCATGTTAGCAATGAAACAAGTGTCACCTTGTTTTATGCTCAGAGCAGTTGGAATATCTGATATCTGTATACAGACTGGGAGGAAGTGGTATATGACGGAAGCACTCAAGCGGAGTGTGGGACGTTCCGTGACATTGGTGGCAAGCAGCAGGAAGCTTCCGGCAGTCTGGGAAATCTAAACCACAACCTGGATCCAAGATCAGGATAGCAGACTTCAGTCACTCCAGCAGAGATATGGACCTGGCATCAGAATTCCCGGGGCTGCTGCGGATCATCCTTTCAACATACACCAGGACTGTGTCTGAGGATGAATACGTGGAGCTTAGGCAGCAAATTCGGGTAGAGTTCTGGATTGGAGCCCTCCAGTTCGCTGGTATAAAACAGGGCAAGTGCTTTCCAACCCAAGAGCAACGGGCCAGTGACCAACGGGCATTGCGGATGGCATTCCTGGGAAAGCGGCCCCAGGAGCAATGGGTGACTGAGTTGGACAGGCTGGTCCAGCAGGAGATAGAGCTGGACAATCATTATTGGGCTCTGCAATGGCACGCAGAGGAGGGATATTTAGGGGAGACAACAGAATGCTCTCCGGAGGGATAGGACTTTGGAGGCCCTGGATTGCTGTGGGAGAGCCTTACAGATCATTTTATGTTTGGCGATGAAGGGGAACCTGATCTTGAGGACCTGCAAGAATATAGAGAGGCTATGCTCGGTCTTGCAGGGGCCTCAGAGCTCAAACCTGATCTGGACCATTTGCTAAGGAAGGAACAGCATCTGGAAAGGGCATACAGGAAACTGCTAGAACACATTCAGCAGCATGCCAGAGAATCGGCAGTGGAAAATCTGAAGATTGCCGTCCCCAAACCTGAAGTGCTGACCACAGGGCAGAGCTCTGCTAACCTCTGCCCAGCACTGTTAACATCTTCTGGGTTCCATGGACAGGAGATGGTGAACCTCTATCCCCAGACACCAGTTATAGAGGTAGGGGATTTAACAGACTTTTCTGCTGAAGAAGAACAACCTGATGAGCCTCCAGCTGAAGATCTGGTAACTGAACAGAGGGTCCAAGACCTCTGCCCCACACTTTTAGCAATTCCAGAGACTGGGGATTTAATAGACGTTTCTGTAGAGGAGGAACCACCTAGCAAACCCCCAGCAGAAGTGCTGGCAACCGGACAGAGGGTCCAAGACCTGTGGCAGTTTCGGAGGCTCAGGGTGAGAAGGTGGCAATCACTTCCCAGCAGCAGATACAGGGGGAGAAGGGAGAGGAGGTGTTTGTTGTCCCTCCCCAACCGTTGGCCAGGGTGGAGGAAGCGGCCTTTCCTCCCCAGCAAAGATCCGTGCACCTGGGAGACAGTACCATAGACATGTTGTCCCAGCAGCCAGATGAGGGAATGGAAAAGGAAGCAGCCGGCTCCCCTTTCCAATGGCAGCTACACAGTTTGGGAGTGGAGGAAGCCAGCCTCCTGCCCCAAAGGTTAGCCAGAGCGGAGGATGCGGAGCCCCCAGCAGAAGTGCTGGCAACAGAGCAGAGTGCTACCAACCTCTGCCCAGCACTGGCAACAACTGTGGAGTTCCAGGGAGCCGGGGCAGTTGGCCCCTCTCTCCAACGACAAGCTGATGTAGTGGAGCTGCTAATCCCAGCTGAATCGCTGGCAACAGGGCAGAGCACCGCTGGCCTCTGCCTAGCACCTAGTGTCTCTCTACAGCTTCAGGAAGCAGGGGTGATCGGCCCCCAAGCCCAGGAATGTTAAAAACAATCCAGCTGAAGCCCGGCAGCCAGACAGAGAGTAAATGACCTCTGCCCCACACCTACTGAGGTCAACTATTCCTTGCAGCCAAGAAAGGAGATCATGCGGGAAGACTATGTGAGTTCACTCTGCCTGACTAACGCATGTCTAGACCAGGTTGAGGTCTGGGACCTTGTTAGTCAACCTTTGATGGGGGAGAAATGTGACAGACTCACCCAGGACAGAGGCTATTGGAGGGGACTGAACTCTAGCCTCTTGCCATCAGATTATGGGCCCTGGCATTTGGGGGAATGGTGCTCTCTGTGAGCTGTATGCCTGGGGACCCTGGGGTTGGTGTTACTTTGGATTCAGCTCCATGTCCCCCAAAAACACACAGACTCTGGGAACCCTTTATATGCCATATTAGAATGGTGACTGATTCATACCATTGGGACTCCTACTGCTAAATGCTAATGTCATCAATTTCAGCTACCTGCCTGTTGTCTGCTATAATGTATATATTGTAAATAAGTCTAGTGTGGCTCTAATGCCGCGTACACACGGTCGGACTTTTCGTCTACAAAAGTCCAACGGACGCTGACGGACTAAAGCTGGCTGGTAATCCGATCGTGTGTGGGCTTCTCCGGACTTTCAAAGTACTTTTTTAGCCTCAAATCCGACGGACTTTAGATTTGAAACATGCTTCAAATCTTTACGTCGTAACTACGACGGACCCCGAAGTCCGCTCGTCTGTATGCTAGTCCGACGGACAAAAAAACGACGCATGCTCATAAGCAAAAACTAAACGGAAGCACTCGGTCTAGTAAAACTAGTGTTCGTATTGTAGGTAGCACATTCATCACGCTGCAAAATCTGTGATCGTTGAATGCAGCGCATTTTATTTCTTCTTTACGAATGCTCTAAAGAACGAAGGTGTTTTGCTGTTCATAATCAGAGTTCTCCCAAACTGATTTCTGGATTCTTTTTCTCTTTGATCTCATGAATGATATAGTATGCTTTTTAAAAACAATGTTTCCATACTAATAATACTTTTTCCCTTTTTTTTTTTTTTTTAGGTTTGTAAAGTTACCACAAAGAACCCATTATTCTATTTTTTTTTCTAGTGATTATTTTTTAGTTTTTAGATAAAGTTAACCCAAAGCACCGTTTTTAGTTATGTAGATTTTTTTATTTTCAAGACTTACCACTTGAACATTATTAACATTAGTAATGTATTTTTGGTGTGTTTTTTTCAAACTCAATGAGATTGTTGTCCCTTGTTAATTTAACATTGTGTGTAAAATCAATGATTTAAAAGAAAACACATAAAGTCTTTGGCTAAACTCAAAAAAGATCCATTTATTCATGGTCAAAATAAAATAAAGAGGAAGTCAACGCTGGCAAAAGTCGGTGTCCAAGAAAATTGGGATCTTGCGGAGTCCATATAAGAGGGAGCACAATCTGGTCCAAGAATCCCAGAGATCAACAGCACCAGCAGATGATCTAGATGTCCCCAGACTGTGGTCCTACAACAGCCTGCGTCTTCTGTCAGACCAGACTGAACCCAGGTCATCACTTTCTTCTCTTCCCTGCAGCCTTTCCTCCACGCTGCCCTGCAGCCTTCCCTGTAGCCTTCTTTTGAGGCTGTGGCTCTGGTGTTTCAGTTGTGGCAGGAGGAGGAGGAGGAGGAGGAGGAGGAGGGGGGCTGCCTCATGTAGTTGGGTGTTTCGTGTTAGCGTGCCCTGCAGCCCCTTATGGATTGTTTCCCCAAATAGGCGCTCACAAATGAGGCGCTGCTCCCAATCCATCTGAAGAAGCCTGCTGGCTAAGTAGCAGCCATAGGATTCTTCCACTTCGGGGGGGCTCCTTAAAAAACGGGTGGCCTCTTGCATGAGGCGCAGGGATGCGTCCTGTGTGACCATCCCCTTCCTGGCCCTTTTTTGGGAAGGTGGAGGGGAGGCACTTGGGATTCGGTCAGGCTCCTACTGGGCCCAGCCACCTCACTTGGCCCAGCCACCTCACTGGGAGCAGCCACCTCACTGGGAGCAGCCACCTCACTGGGAGCAGCCACCTCCTGCCTGACACTGGGCCCAGCCTCCTCCAGGATGATGGTGAATCCGGCCTTCTCCAGGCTGTCCATGGGCCCGGTCTCCTCCTGCCTGCCACTTTCCCCACATTCCTCCTGGATGGACTCATCCTGTGTATAAAAAAAGGACAATAGTTTGAGTATATTTTTTTGGGTTCATCAATGACACACAGTTTGCTTCTCATGAATAGCAAATTCAATGTGAATACATCTCTTTAATAAAAGAGTCTAATCAGACACCCTAATTATTTCAAGCAGGTGCCAAACATATTTAGCCACTACTGTCAATTGATATGTATACACAATTTTGAGTGCAAAATTATTTTAGACAATTATAACATCCAGTTAACATCATTAATATTAGTACAGTAAATATTTGTTAAAATAATTTACCTGACTCCAGATGGTCATATCCGGTTCATCCAGGATGGAAGACCCAGCTTGCTCCTCATCAGCCTCTGCTGGGGTGGAGGGAAGGGTGGAGGGAAGGGTGGAGGGAAGGGTTGAAAGTGATGGCCTGGCTTCATTCTGGTCATCAAGAAAACGGAGTTGATTGTAGTACCACAGCCTGGGTACATAAACATCATCTGCTGATGCTCCTGATCTCCTTGATTCCTGGATCTTCTTATGCTCCCTCTTATACATGTTCCTCAAGACCCCAATTTTCTTGAGCAATGTCTCCATTGTTGCTTCCGGGATGGTCGCCTGGACAAAAGACAGAAGTCTCTCCAGCGTTGACTTCCTCACATGCTTTGCATAATACTGAGGGTGTTTCACCTCCCACAAATTCCTCATCTCTCGATATTTAGAAATAAAAGCTGTAAGGAACTCTGGATCCTTAAATAGGGGATTCATTATATCTGGAAAAGATAAAGTCACAAGACAAAAAACACTTATTATAGGTTTCTGCTAACCCCTCATCATCTTCTCCCTATGTAGGCCTCATCAATCTATCAAGCCATATAGGCCGCTTGCTACAAAGTCATGACCATAAAACCCCAAAAAAAATATTTAAAATTACCTTCGTTTTGTAACGTCCTGGTCCACTATCACCTACGCACAGAACGTACGTACGACACGTGCGCAAGGGCCCTCTTCATACACTACGCATGTGTGAAACTCCGCCTGCGTCGCCCGCCCCTGACGTTCGAAATTAACTCATGTTCTCCGCCCCCTAATTCGACGCACAGAACGTACGTACGACACGTGCGCAAGGGCCCTCTTTATACACTACGCATGTGTGAAACTCCGCCTGCGTCGCCCGCCCCTGACGTTCGAAATTAACTCATGTTCTCCGCCCATTTTTTGTTACGGCGCGTAGTGGGGTAAATAATGGCGGAGACACCTGATATGTTGACGACCTCAGGTAGTGGAGACAGCCCGGAGGCCGGAACGTCAAGATCTGTGAGGCCTAGATTTAAGGCCTCTAATATGAGTTTTAAAGAGATGGTGGAGATGGTGGCCATTCTTCACAAAGACGACTATGATGGGAAGTATGGGCCGTACGCACGGCCAAATTTGCGCAAGGCCAAAATAATGGCGAAGGTCGTGGACACTTTGCAGGCATCTTTTGGGGTCCAGCGCTCCAGAGATCAACTTCGAAAAAGATGGTCTGACCTGAAACTCAGGGAGCCGGATCAATACAGACGTATCCGGAAAGTTCTTAAAAAAAGTAAGTACTTGTCGTGTTTTTCTCTTGTGTTTATTACCTTGTATACTGCTCCATGTGCTTTTCCTTCCTATACGATTTTTTTGTTCATCGTTTTAAACGATCTTTTACTAAACCTCGTTACATATATATAGATAGAGAGAGAGAGAGAGAGAGAGAGAGAGAGAGAGAGAAAAATATATATAGAGAGAGAGAGAAATATAGAGATAGGTAGATAGATAGATATAGAAATGTAAAACATTCTTTTGGAATATTTTAAGTTAGCTTTTTTTTTTTCTTTACATTTAGTTAGATATTTAGAGATTTTGTTCCAGATATAGAGAGAGAGAGAGAGATCAAAAGATTATTAACTATATTTTGAGATATTGATATCTAGATATCTATCTATACGATATGTCTTTATAATTTTAAATATTGAGGTAAAATAGGAACTCTACACAAACCACTTCACTACAAATGTTGGAAAATTACTATGTACTAAAATATCTGTGTGCTAAGTAGATTAATAATTTTTTGTTTCACATAGGGGAAAAATCACTCAGCCAACAAGAAGACAGTCTACCCCAAGCCAAACATGATTGGGAAATCAGCCCAAGTCCCACTGAGGATGTGGAGGAAGGAGAGGTGGGCGACATGGGCACCCCACCAGGTGAGTGTCTGACACACCAGCTTACGGTAATCTATGCATGGCTGCCTTTTGTTTAATGTAATTTGTCTACTCTATTTTAGGGGATCTGGTTGTGCTTGATTCAAGCAACAGTGCCACCCCCGAGGATGTGGAGGAATTATGCTACATGGGCACCCCACCAGGTCAGTGTCTGAGACAACAGCTTTATTATGGTAAGGTAAACTATGTATGTGTGCATATTTCTAAATACATTTTTTGGTTTCATTCCACTTTAGGTACAAGAAGTGACTATTTCACCTCAGAAAGTGCCCAACGGCTAATTGGTCAAATAATGGCCTGGAATAAGGACATCGATGAAATGCGTAATCGGCTGGATCGTATGCAGCAGGAAATGAAGGACATGATTGATGTTTTGGGTCGAATCTAAATGCCCTTTTTGAAACCCCAAAACATCAATCATGTCCTTCATTTCTTGTTTTGCTGACCCCATTCTGGGCCTTCTCTTTATTTTTTTGGCTGAACAGAAATGGCTGTTTAACCCAATTTAAAAAAGGAGGGCTGTTTCTCGTAAATACCTAAAAAATCCACAAAAAAATAAAACTTGATTTTCTCAAAAACCAAAAAAAAAAAAAAAACTTGATTTTAAAAAAACCAAAAAAATAAAAAAAACTTGATTTTAAAAAACACAAAAAAAAAAAAAATTGATTTAAAAAAAAAAAAAAAAAAAAAAAAAAAATTGATTTTCTCAAAAACCCAAAAAAAAATAAAACTTGATTTAAAAAAAACAAAAAAAATAAAAAAATTGATTTTAAAAAACCAAAAAAAATACTAAACTTGATTTTAAAAAACCAAAAAAAATAAAAAAAATTGATTTTAAAAAACCAAAAAAAATACTAAACTTGATTTTAAAAAAACCAAAAAAAAAAAACAAAAACTTGATTTTAAAACAAAAAAGAAAAAAAAAAAATTTGATTTTCTCAAAAACCCAAAAAAAAAATAAAACTTGATTTAAAAAAACCAAAAAAAATAAAAAAATTGATTTTAAAAAACCAAAAAAAATACTAAACTTGATTTTAAAAAAACCAAAAAAAATAAAAAAATTGATTTTAAAAAACCAAAAAAAATACTAAACTTGATTTAAAAAAAAACAAAAAAAAAACAAAAACTTGATTTTAAAACAAAAAAAAAAAAAAAAAAAATTTGATTTTCTCAAAAACCCAAAAAAAAAAAAACTTGATTTAAAAAAACCCAAAAAAAAGAAAAAAACTTGATTTGAAAAAAAAAAAAAAAATAAAAAACTTGATTTTTAAAAACAAAAAAAAAAAAACAAAAAAAAAAAGCCTGTTTGCGAAAATCAAAAAGCCAAAAATATTTTTTGTGGATTAGGGAGAAATATTTAAATATAATTATATTTTGCAAAATTATTAAGAGATCATTATATTTTTGTCTATGAACATTTTATACTAAATGCAGAACTGAATGCATAACAACCATTAATAAAAACATCTCCTTATACGAATTAAATAAATGTGTGGTTTGTTATTTCAATGCTCAGTATCAGTTTGGTTATAATTGTAAAAAAGTTGTTTACAGTGGCAATGGAGCTTATTTAGACATTTAAAATTAAAATACAGTTGGCACTACAACTGCTCGACCATAACCTAGGAGACAGCCCAAAAGAAAGGCAAGCAATAAATATAATGCAAGATTTCATCAATATTTTTTTTATTGTAAAAAATTAAATATCCTGGCCCATTGCAATGGCCCCCCTACCCATAAAATAATTAACATATTGCTGTCTAACTTGACGGGCACTTTGGGGGGCCAAGCCAGTACGGACAGTATCCAGGCCCGTAAGGTTGGCATCTATTTGTCCGGCCTCAGGCCCAACTGTGCCTATATAATTCTGAGAATGTTTGTTTAAAAAGTTGTGTAGAATGCAGCACGATAAAATTATAAAATTAAGTTTGTATTCCGCCAAATTAATGGCTGTTTGAAACAGGCGGAACCGGCTGGCCAGAATTCCAAACGCATTCTCAACCACTCTTCTAGCTCTGGCCAGCCGGAAATTAAAAACCCTCCTCTCCGGGGTGAGGGTTCTTTGGGGGAATGGCCTCATGAGGTGCTTGCTGAGAGCGAAGGCTTCATCGGCAATGAAGACAAAGGGGAGTCCTTCCACGTTATCCGCATCAGGTGGCAATCCCAGGCCACCACTCTGGAGACGCTGGCAGAACTCCGTCTGGGCAAATACTCCTCCATCCGACATCCGGCCATTCTTCCCCACGTCCACATATAAAAATTCATAATGTGCCGACACCACTGCCATTAAAACAATACTGTGGAACCTCTTATAATTAAAATAGTATGACCCCGAATGGGGTGGTGACACGATGTGGACATGTTTCCCATCTATAGCCCCTCCACAATTGGGAAAGTCCCAACGGCTGGCAAAATGGGATGCCACAGTCTGCCATTCCTGTGGCGTTGAAGGAAACTGGGGAATCAAACAAGAAAACCAAAATCAATTAATTTGTAAGCCAACATTGCAAGAAAATTAGACAATTAAAAACATTAGTCCCCAGCATCAGTATAACATTAAATAATTTAATTCTTCTGGAATAACTAATATGGAAAGGCACACTTATCAGATTGCTCACCCCCTCTGATGGAACATTGATTACATTTTAGGGGGTTGTGAAATCCCTAAAAAAGATAACTTTTAGGACACGCAGGAATTTAGGGACTAAAAAGGCTACAAGACTGCAGTTGTCGCACTCTGCAGGTGCAGTTGCTAACCAGCTTACAGTAAATGAGGTAATGTAAAAAGGCATTCATGTTGCAAGGAGTACACAATCACATGCAAGGGCAATTAATGAAAACACTTTGAGGCTTGCATATGATTTGATGATGGAAATCAGCAGAGCTTCTGCTCATTTACTAAAGCACTGGAACAAATGCACTTGTAGAGTGCACATGCATTTAGCAAAATGCAACATATATTTGCTTGAGACAAATCAACACCACAGAACATTCAAGCAAATTTTTATGAGGGTGGGGGGGGGTTGTGAAATCTAGCTAATTGCTAATTAGCAGCACACTATTTGGAGTGAGTTTGGGGGGGGGGGTTGTGAAATCTAGCTAATTGCTAATTATAAGCACACTAAATACACTCAAACAAAATACATTCAAAATGAGTAGACTAGGTGGATATGTTCACATCACTGCATGCTGGGGAGGTTATTGAAGGAAAATATACATGCATGACAAAAAATAACAGGAAAAAAATCCAGCATGTGTGAGGATAAAAAGGGGACATTCACACTATATTGCAATGATGGTAAGTAGTGTTTGAAGCAAGAAATACATTATATTATCAAAGATTACATAAAAGAACATGTGATGCTAATAAAAGAAAAATATCTTACCTTAATATAGTCCTTCTGCAGGACCTGGATGATGGCAGAACAGGTCTCTGGGATAATGATACCCAGAGCCTAGGGGGAGATGCCTGTCGAGAACTTAAGGTCCTGCAGGCTTCTCCCTGTCGCCAAGTACCGCAACGTGGCAACTAGCCTCTGCTCCGGAGTGATGGCTTGCCTCATGCAGGTATCCTGCCTGCTGATATAGGGGGTCAGCAAAGCCAACAAACGGTCAAAAACGGGGTCCGTCATCCGGAGAAAGTTCCTGAAATCCTCAGGATTATTCTCACGGATCTCACGGAGCAAAGGCATGTGACAGAACTGGTCACGCTGAAGCAACCAATTCTTGGTCCATGAACTCCTCCTCGCCCTGTTCATGGACTGGTCTTGGGCTGAAGAATAAACTACAGCACCAAACACATACAATGCACAAGCTCGACGACGAGTACGTACAGGTAACATGGTTTCAAAACGGTCGGCTGGTCAGAACGCACTTAACAGAACGCACTGAAGAACAGCAAGGCCTGTGAAGAACGACCTGAAAATCAGGAACGAGCGGCCAATAAAACAAAGATTTCTCAATGCCAACTGACCAAACGCACTGAAAAGCAGATACAAACCTCACAAGCACAGACTGAACAACAGTTAAAACGAACTGAAAAATACGAGTCTCACAAGCGCGAATCGTCTCTCACCAAACTTCTACTAACACGAGATAAACACGAGATTAGCAGAAGGAGCCCAAAGGGTGTCGTACGGGCTATTGAACTTCCGTTTTATAGTCTCGTCGGACTTGGTGTACGTCACCGCGTACTAGGCTGTCGTACTTTTGTGTGGTCGTGTGTAGGCAAGTCCGTTCGTAAGAAAGTCTGCCGCAAGTCCGCCGAAGGTACGCCGGAAGTATGTCGGACAGGCTGTCGGACTTTTGTAGGTGAAAAGTCCGACCGTGTGTACGCGGCATAAGAGTCTTTTCACCCATTGTTGTTTGTGTTAATTAACTCTGTTACTGTGTGAAGCTCGGTGACCACAAGTCTGGGCAAAAGGTCATGTCTCAGTCACCTAGGCTGTATAAAGGATTAGTTAATTAGCTCATGTTAATTAGGATGGTTTTAGTCATTCTGCTGTGTATATATTTGTGTGAGATCTCAAATAAAGAGTTAGTCTATGTTAGCAATGAAACAAGTGTCGCCTTGTTTTATGCTCAGAGCGGTTGGAATATCTGATATCTGTATACAGACTGGGAGAAAGTGGTATATGACGGAAGCACTCAAGCGGAATGTGGGACGTTCCGTGACAATGCTGTTCCTCAAGATAGCCAACAAATAAGTTGGCAAATGAGGGTGCTGCTGTATGTCTTTCCCTCAAACTTAAAATGGTTGTTAGTGAGGATTAATTCAAGGCATTCGAGTATGAACCCACATGGTACCCCGGAAATGTCTTGTTCAGCAAAAAAATGTTCAACAGCCCGCAAATCGGCAGAATTAGGTATGCATGTGTATAAGGATGATATGTCCATTGTGGCAAATTTCCAATCCTTCTGAAGTGTCTGGAAGGGCCTTAGTTTCTCTAAGAAATCACTAGTGTCCCGTATGTAGGCAGGTAGATCCTTAACGAGGGGCTGTAGATAGAAATCAATAACCTGGGCCAATGGTTGAGTGATGGCACCTGTACCAGAAACTATGGGTCAGAACTTAAGCGGTGTGGTGCCCTTATGGATTTTTGGTAATCCATAGATGACAGGCATGCGAGGATGGTCATTGTGTAGAAAATTGGCTACTTCATCGGTCAGCCAACCGCCGGATCGTCCCATACTAATTAGGTCAGATAAAATATTCATGGTGCCTTGTGATGGAGCCCTACTCAATGTCATATAACTGCCCCCACCTTTGTCGGCGGGTTTAATGATGATGTTCTTGTCATGTTTGAGTGATCTAAGTGCAGCAAAATCCCCTGGGCTCAAATTAGTGTATGTTCTGTTTGAAGCCTTCCGGGACACATCATGTTTAATTGTTCTGGTGTAGTTCTCGATAGAATGAAATTGTCCAGGAGGTATGAACTTGCTTCTCAATCTAAATGGGATTGGTGTGGTCTTCTCGGATGGGGTCATAGCGGGAGCCCCAGTTTGTGTGTGAAAAAATTGTTTTATCTTTAATGTACGCTCAAATTTGAACATTTCAATCTCAAAGTCAAACAGATTTAGTCTATTGGTAGGGCAAAATGACAGGCCTTTAGATAAAAGTCTGGACTCACCATTGGTGATGGTTCGTGATGAGAGGTTGATTACCGGGCACGTCTGGATCCCCACGTCTGCTGCTGAGTGGTGGCACAGCTTGCTCTCTTGATGCCCCTCCTGGATCTACACTTCCACTGGCCATCTGAAAAAGGGTCTGGTGAGCTGCGCTTCCAGAGGCAGTGACACTTGTCGATGTCCCGGCTTCGCTGTCAGATGAGGGATTTTCGTGGGGGGGGGGTTTCACTCTCTGATGTTGGAGGTCGACTGTGTCTTTGCATTGTACCTGTGCATGGGCGGAGTCTCCTCCTGGGGCGTGTGGCTCCTGTGATCCAAGGGTAAACTCGGCCCTCCTGGTAATCCTGATCGACAAGCCTGAGCTTGTCTCGTTTGACCCGTTTCTGTTTTTCAGTATATACTATTCTCTCACTGTCAATATTGCGCAATGTACTTGCTAGTGCGTCGTTGTCCTGGACAGGCGCTATAAGTGTTGATAGCTCCCTGTTGACTTGGCACAGTTGAACTTTGACTTCTTCTATTACAATAAGCATATAGTGGAGCGAATTTTGCGTGGAGACCTCACACCACTTCTCACAGAATTTGCGTTTGTGTCATCCGATAATAGGTTGATTTTTGATGCAAAAACCCCTTGGGATCTTCTTTGTCCTATAATATTCAGATAACGTTTGTCCATGTAATTCGAGATCGATCTGTCTTTTCTTTAATCGTTTGATCTCACGGTGGACATCCGTGGCAGTGTCAGTTCCAAACGCCTTGTGCTCATCAGGAGGAAACAAAATGGCGTCTATTTCTTCTTGGCTGTAGATACAGCCAGGGGCTCTGTTGAACTGGGAGGATCCTGCATCGTCGGATGCCATCAATCTCTAGGTAAGTTTCTCAGTCGGATAAATTGGTGACAACCATGTCCCATGTGTATCAGGCACGGAGGACAACAAACCCTACGTTTGGGTGGCCACCAGGGGTGCGTAATGGAAACCCAGTGTAACAGTCTAATCGATATTCCAAGCGCACACGTTCCTGGTCAAATGGCACACAAATAGTGGGTGCTGCAGCGATTACCAGTTGGGTTCTGGAAGCATCAAACAAACATACATCTTCGCCAGAACACCATGGATCAGCAAACAGTTGTCCAAGAAGGTTTTTAATGGAAAGAAGTTACATCACAAAAAAGGTGCAACGTTTCGGGGCCGTGCAGGACCCCTTCGTCAGGCAAGTGATGGGGTGCATAGTGTCAAACACAACATATATATACGGTGGTCACCAATCAAAGAAAACATGTGCAGAGTGAAAAGAAATGCCCTCCCTAGAGTTAACATATGTTAATAAGAGTACTGGCATTCAAAAAATTCTGGAGTGCGGATCAACACTCCAGCAGATGCATCATAGTACCTGATCGGCTATAGATGCCGAATGCACCCGCTCGGGGCACACTGTTCACTAGGACCCAGCTGACTTTCCGTCAGCTGGAGGTCCTGGGAGCCTATCCTGCAGCGCCACGCGTGCTGCGCATGCGTCCGCCTCCATGGAGACAGATCAGTGGGGAAGACGCCTGGCAGCGGGGCCGCCGTCGTCATGAAACCCGTGACGTATGGTCGGCGCCGCATCAGGTATCCAAGGGGAGGTGTGTAAGAGATGAAGAGCGATAAAGTGGGGAAAAGCAAAGGGTGAATGATGTGGTGCAAAAGAGAAAAGAAAAGGGGAAGAGAAGGAAAGAGTGAAACAGGGAGATGGCAGAAGAGGGAAAAGAAGGAGGAAAAAAGGAGGAGAAAGGAGGGTAAATAAAGAAAGAGGAACAAGGGAACAATCCATAAGGGCACCACACCGCTTAAGTTCCGACCCATAGTTTCTGGTACAGGTGCCATCACTCAACCATTGGCCCAGGTTATTGATTTTTATCTACAGCCCCTCGTTAAGGATCTACCTGCCTACATACGGGACACTAGTGATTTCTTAGAGAAACTAAGGCCCTTCCAGACACTTCAGAAGGATTAGAAATTTGCCACAATGGACATATCATCCTTATACACATGCATACCTAATTCTGCCGGTTTGCGGGCTGTTGAACATTTTTTTGCTGAACAAGACTTTTCCGGGGTACCATGTGGGTTCATACTCGAATGCCTTGAATTCATCCTCACTAACAACCATTTTAAGTTTGAGGGAAAGACATGCAGCAGCACCCTCATTTTCCAACTTATTTGTTGGCTATCTTGAGGAACAGCATATTTACCCATCCCCCTTATTCCACAAGTATGTTGTGAAATGGATGAGGTACATTGATGACATTTTCCTCATCTGGTCAGGTAGCGAGGATGATTTCAGTTTGTTTGTTGGTTTTCTGAACAATATTTTTCCGGGAATTGTGTTTAATCCTGAATTCTCTTGTGACCATATTTCATTCCTTGATGTGTTCATCTCCAATAACCAAGGCACCATTAGGACATCCCTATACACTAAACCCACTGACAGAAACACCTTGCTCCATTTTCAGAGTGCACATCCTGAGCATCTACACAGAAACCTGCCTATTTCACAATTTGCTAGGGTACTACGCATCTGTTCTGATGAGACTGACAAGAAGAAGCAATTAGACATTATGTACAATAAATTCTTGGAACGCGGGTATCCTACAGTGGTGCTCGACCTAGCTCTTGACAAAGCCCTGAATAGGCGTACCAGGACTCCCAACTCTATCACCCGCCCATTGTTTGTACACACGTTCAACTAAGAATCTGGTGCTATTAGACGTGCTATTGAATGGAACCGAAATATTTTATTATCTGACAGGTCCCTAGGACCCACCACGAGGGCCAGATCCATGATGGCATACAAACAGGGGAGAACGCTGCATGACCATCTAATGCAAGCGGATCCTAGGCAGAAGTACACCATAACGGTACCTTTCGCATGTCTGGTACCTCTCCGTGATACCCACACAGCAGGGCTTATTTATTATAAACATATATTTGGATTAGTTCTCCACGTCTCACGACGTATGTAGATCTTCCTCTTCCTTTTGATGATTTAGCATATGCAACCCCTGGCTCCTGCTGTAATGTACATGGTATCCCCAGATTCCCCCCCTTCCCTTCCCCTCTCCCCCCCCTTAGCGACCACTCCCGTCAACCCCCAACACCCCCCTTCCCCCACCTCCCTCTTCCTTCCTCTTTTCCTTTCCCCCTTTTTTCCCATTCCCCCCTTCCCCCCGGACCCTGAACCAACCACCCCGGTTTCCCCCTCTTCCCCCCTTTTCCCCCCTCCCCCCCGCCCCCCCTTCCGATTATTTCTCCTTAGTCTCCTACTTTTCATGCACATTTTTTTTATATGTATTTTTTTTCACCTTTTCCACTTTTTCTTTCACCCTTTTTTTTTCTCTTTCTTTTTTTCTTTTTTTCTTCTCCCCCTTTTTTTCCTATTATTTTTTTCTTCCTCTCTCCTGAGTCTCCCCCTTTGTTTTCCTTTCCCTCTTTTTACATCTCCACCTTTTCTTTTCCTTGTTTCTTCCTTTCTCTCCCTCTTTTTTCCTTTTTTTCTGCTGTGACAAGTGTGTCTCTAACCTCTGCCCTTGTTCCTCTGTCTTTATTTACCCTCCTTTCTCCTCCTTTTTTCCTCCTTCTTTTCCCTCTTCTGCCACCTCCCTGTTTCACTCTTTCCTTCTCTTCCCCTTTTCTTTTCTCTTTTGCACCACATCATTCACCCTTCACTTTTCCCCACTTTATCGCTCTTCATCTCTCTTACACACCTCCCCTTGGATACCTGACACGGCGCCGACCATACGTCACGGGTTTCCATGACGACGGCAGCCCCGCTGCCAGGCGTCTTCCCCACTGATCTGTCTCCATGGAGGCGGACACATGCGCAGCACACGTGGCACTGTGCGATAGGCTTCCAGGACCTCCAGCTGACGGACAGTCAGCTGGGTCCTAGTAAACAGTGTGCCCCGAGCGGGCACATTCGGCATCTATAGCTGATCAGGTACTATGATGCATCTGCTGGAGTGTTGATCCGCACTCCAGAATTTTTTGAATGCCAGTACTCTTATTAACATATGTTAACTCTAGATATGCAGTTTTTAACTCTTTATGGCGGGATTTTGACGTCAATCTGACGTCAGAAGGAAGGGGGAGGGCATTTCTTTTCACTCTGCACATGTTTTCTTTGATTGGTGACCACCGTATATATATGTTGTGTTTGACACTATGCACCCCATCACTTGCCTGACGAAGGGGTCCTGTGTGGCCCCGAAACGTTGCACCTCTTTACTTCTTTCCATTAAAACTTCTTGGACAACTGTTTGCTGATCCATGGTGTGCTGGTGAAGATGTATGTTTGTTTAAAGCTTCCAGAACCCAACTGGTAATCGCTGCAGCACCCACTATTTGTGTGCCATTTGACCAGGAACGAGTGCGATTGGAATATTGATTAGAATGGTACAGAATTGGTCACGCTGGAGCAACCAATTCTTGGCCCATGAACTCCTCCTCGCCCTGTTCATGGACTGGGCTTGTGTCAAAGTAAGAACTCCAACACCAAGCCCCCACACAGCATGAACTCTACGATGAGTATGTACACGCAACATGGCTTCAAAACGGTCGGCTGGTCAGAACAAAGTAACAGAACGCACTGAAGAACAGCAAGGCCTGTGAAGAGCGAGCTGAAAATCAGTAACGAACGGAAAGAACACACTGAATAAACCAATGGGAACTCACTGCATGCACTGAAGACCAGATACAAACCCACAAGCACAAACTGAACACCAGAAATATGATCTGAAAACCATGAGTCTGAAAAAGCGTGAATCGTCTCTCACCAAACTTTTACTAACACAAGATTAGCAAAAGGAGCCCAAAGGGTGCCGCGCTTGGTATTGAGCTGCCCTTTTATAGTCTCGTCGTACGTGGTGTAGGTCACTGCGTTCTTGACGTTCGGAAATTCCGACAACTTTGTGTGACCGTGTGTATGCAAGACAAGTTTGAGACAGCATCCGTCAGAAAGAATCCATGGATTTTGTTGTCGGAATGTCCGATCAATATCCGATCATGTGTACAGGGCATAAGGCCTTTGAGGGTCTCAAGGCTGCCTTTGTTTCTGCCCCTGTGTTGGCACATCCTGATCCTACGTTACCTTTTATCCTTGAGGTTGATGCTTCTGAGACTGGAGTTGACTCCCTTCTGTCTCAACGTCCTACCTCTGAGAGCACTATGCATCCTTGTGGCTACTTTTCCAAGAAATTGTTACCTGCGGAGTGCAATTGCGAGATTGGTGACAAAGAGCTGCTAGCGATCATTTTAGTCCTGAAAGAATGGAGACATCTCCTCAAAGGTACCACTGTGCCGGTTCTCATTCTTACTGACCATAAGAAACTCACATTTTTGTCTGATGCTAAACGCCTCTCTTCCAGAAGGGTATACGATGGGCTCTTTTCTTGTCTAGTTTCAATTACATTGTCTCATTCTTACCCGGTACTAAGAATGTAATACCGCATACACACAAGTGGTTTTGCCGTCTGGATAAACTCTGAAGGTTTCTCTGACAGAATTCTGACGGAATTCCGCTCAAGCTGTCTTGCATACAAACGGTCAGACCAAAGTCCGACCGTCAAGAACACAGTGAGGAATAAGGAACAGAAGTGGCGAGCGTCCTGAACGAGAGTAAAATTTGAACTTGGCCCATCAGTGGCCTATACTGCTTCAAGAGTGAGGCCTATATTGGGATAAGATTATGAGAGTTTAGGCTGACATTAGTGTTTTTGTCTTGTGTATTGTCTTATAGGAAATATGAACCACTTTAAGGACCCAGAATTCATAGCCAGTTTCATAAGCAGGTACAGGGAGATGAGGAATTTGTGGGAGGTGAAACACAGCTTATATTATAATAAACAAGCTAGGAGGTCAACGCTGGAGAAACTTCTGGAATTTGTGAAGACTCGGGTCCCCGATGCAACCATCCTGTTCTTGGAAAAGAAAATTGGGATCTTGAGGAACATGTATAAGAAGGAGCATAATAAGATCCAGAAATCACTCAGATCAGGAGCAGCAGCAGCACAAGTGTATGTACCCAGGCTGTGGTACTTCAACAAACTGTGGTTTCTGGATGACCAGACTGAAGCCAGGGAATCACTTTCTACCCTTCCCTGCAGCCTTCCCTCCACCCTTCCCTCAACCCCAGCAGAGGCTGACAAAGAACAACCTGGACCTTCCATCCTGGAAGAAGTGGACGCGCCCAGCTGGAGTCAGGTATATTATTTTTAGACATACTGTATTTATTGTCCTAATATTAATGATGTTAATTAGATGTTATAATTGATAACAAATTAATGATTTAAAACAAAGAGATTTACATATTAATAGACAGAAGTGGCCAAAAATGTTTGGGACAAGAATGAAAAATGCTGGGCTCAGAATGATTGTCTTTTCTATTTAGTAACATTCAATTTGCAAGTCATGAGCTAAAAATTGTGTGTGATTGATGAAGCAAAAACTAAAACCATGTCCCTTTTTTATACACAGGATGAGCTCAGCCAGGAGGAGGGTCTGGAAAGTGGCAGGCAGGAGGAGGCCGTGCCTAGTGTCAGCCAGGAGGTGGCCGGGCCCACTGTCAGCCAGGAGGTGGGCAGGCCCAGTGTCAGCCAGGAGGTGGGCTGGCCCAGTGTCAGGCAAGAGGTGGCTGGGCCCAGTAGGAGCCTCACCCAATCCCAGGTGCCTCCCCTCCACCTTACAACAAAAAGGCCCAGGAAGGGGACAATTACAGAGGATGCAGCACTGGGACTCATTAGGGAAGCAAGTGATGTCCTCAGAAGCCCCCTGACACTGAAGAGGCCTATGGCTGCTATCTAGCCACTAGATTGATGAAATTGGAGGAGGGTCAACGCTTCCTTTGTGAGGGAATTTTTGGTGAGGCCCTTCAGAAGGGGTTGAGGGGCCAGCTGACTGAGAACAGCCACGTACATGAGCTCGCCCATCCTCCTCCTTGTGCCACAAGTCCATCACCAGAGCCACAGACTCCAAGGAAGGCTGCAGGGAAGGGTGCAGGGAAGCGTGAAGGAAAGGCTGCAGTGAAGAGAAGAAAGTGATGGCCTGGGTTCAGTCTGGTCTGACAGAAGACGCAGGCTGGTGTAGTACCACAGCCTGGGGACATATATGTCATCTGCTACTGGTCCTGATCTCAGGGAGTCCTGGACCAGATTGGGCTCCAAATTATATGGACTCCTCAAGCTAACAATTTTATTTTCCACAGACTTGATGTCTGCCCTGGGGGCCAAAAGGCTTCACAAATTCCAAAAGTTTCTCCAGCGTTGCCTTCCTCTTTATTTTGTTATCCAGAATAAATGGATATTATTTTCTGAAAATACTTGCCTATGCGTTTTTCTAAAAATAGGACAGTTTGTTTGTGAGTAGGCAGGTACATTTCAAAAATACAATGTCAAATTAACACGGGACACCAGCCAGCCTCCTTGAGGTTAAAAAATACAGGATAATAATGTTATTGTGGTAACTTGACAGACACAAAAAAAAATATGGAGATCACTAGAAAATAATTTTTCAATAATCCAAAAAAAGGAGATTTTGACAAAGTAAAAAATAATAAAAAGATGACAATAAAAAATAATTCAAAACATTATTATGGAGATCTGGCTTTAAAAAAATAAAATATTATCCACGAGATCACGAGAAATAATAAAGAAATAAGTTTGTGAGAACTCTGTGTGAATATCAGCAGCAAAACAACTTCATTATTCTAGCATTATAAAGCACAAAAGAATGCGCTGCATTAAAAGATCACAGAATTTGCAGCGTGAGGAATGTGCTATCTTCATTACGAACACTAGTTTTACCAGACTGAGCGCTTCTATCTCATACTTGCTTCAGAGCATGCGTCGTTTTTGGTGCGTTGGAAGAGCATACAGACGAGCGTTTTTTTCCGATAGTAATTAGTTCCATCGGAAAAATATAGAACATGTTCTCTATCTTAATCCATCTCAATTTTCGACGGAAAAAGTCTGATGGGGCATACACATGATCAGAATATACGATGAAAAGCTCCCATCTGACTTTTTCTGATGGACAGTCTGCTCGTGTGTATGCGGCATTAGTGCTTTGTCACGACAATTTTCCTCCACTTTCAGTTGGTCCTGGTTCCGGTGATTCCTCCTGATCGTATTCTGGATACGGTTTGCACCAGTCTCACTTCTCCTTCGGGTGACAAAATTACCCAACTCCCAGGGCAACACAGTTATCCTTATGGTGGTTGACCAGCTCTTGAAAATGTCCCATTGTATTCCACTTAAGAAGTTGCCCACTTCTGGCTTCCATTTTGCTCGGGAGATCTTTCGCTTGCGTGGGCTACCCAAGGTGATTGTCTTGGACAGGGGTAGTCAGTTTGTGTCCCGGTTCTGGTGAGCCTTTTGTGCACGGTTGGGAATTCAGCTTGCTTTCTCCTCTGCGTATCACCCGCAGTCTAACGGGGCCGCAGAATGAGCAAATCAGTCCTTGGAGCAATTCCTGTGTTGCTATATTTCTGTCCATCATAACAACTGGTCAGACCTCTTACCGTGGGCAGAGTTTGCTCACAATAGTGTCTTGAATTCTGCTTCCTAATTATCCCCGTTTATAGCGAACTATGGTTTCCAACCTTCCATGTTGCCTGACCCATTTGTTCCGCAGCATATTCCTGCGTTAGAGGAGCATCTCCATGGTCTTCATTCCACTTGGACACAAGTCCAGGAGGCTTTGCGACATGCTAATGATAGGTACAGACTTCATGCTGACCGCAGACACCTACCTGTGCCTTCCTACCAGGTTGGGGACAGGGTCTGGCTGTCATCTTGCAACCTCCGACTTCGTGTTGCCCCTCTGAAGTTCGCACCCCAGTTTATTGGGCCTTTCCGTATTCTTCGTAGGATTAAACCAGTGGCTTACGCATTAGACCTTCCTTCCAATATGCATATCTTGAATGTATTTCATGTCTCCTTATTAAAACCTTTGGTCTGAAACCGCTTTACCACCTCTGTGCCTCGTCCTCACCCTGTACAGGTTGAGAACCATGAGGAGTATGAAGCACAGTCCATTGTTGACTCCCATAGGTTCCGGGGGCGCATACAGTACCTGGTGCATTGGAAAGGGTACAGTCTGGATGAACGCTCTTGGGTCTCATCCTCAGATGTACATGTCCCTGTCCTCCCTTGTGATTGCCATAGATATTTTCCCCTCAAGCCTAGTGGTCCTCCGAGGGGGAGGATTCATTAAGAAGGGGGTACTGTCAGGGCTGAGCTCAGCCATTCCTTCGCTAAGCTTGCCACTCAGCTGTTGGCTGATTGCCAGCTCCTATCTCTCCACAGTGACTCAACTGTTGATGATATCCTGCTCGTCAGTCCTGCCTACTTAAGCCGTCCAGCCCAGATGATCTCTTCCTTTGCCTTGGTCACATCTCTAGAGATGCTCTCCTGTGTTCCTGTTAAAGACTTGCTTGTCTGACATTCCTTCTGGCTCCAGATCCTGCTTGCTGTTCTACTACGCCTTTCCCAGCTCCCTGACATTTGGCTTGTCTGACTATCCGTTCCAGTTCCTGAACTCTGGCTATGTTTTGACTATGTTTACTCTGTTTACCTTTTTATTATTATTATTATTAAACAAGTGTGATTTAACTGTACTTCTGTCTCAGTCTGATTCATGGTTTCTGACACCAGGATTCTATTTTATTATTTTACAAATAGTGCCCATATTTCTTCCTAAAACATACTTCACAAGCCTTAATAGTTTGTTTACACGATTTGTGTGTAGTGATAAAGCTTTGCGTCATCTAACTGACTGAACTGCCCATGGGTCCCATCCTGGCATAAATTTAAAGAACAAGATTCCTCAAAGAGACGGACTTTGAATGGACGCAAGCAGTAGTGATAAAAAATTACAAAATTTATTAACAGTCAATCAATAATAAAAATGAAATACATATCGCTGATGATAAAAACATGTATAAGGGGAAAACCAGCTGAAGAAAGAGAGGGAGCTCGCAAATGAATGGCTGACGCGTTTCAATTGCACCCTAAGGTGCAGATCTTCCTCAGGGACCTTGCGATTTGCACCACTCCAAATGCTGTAGTTCCCAAACATAAAATTATTTCACCAGCAGCTGAAGGAAAACACTCAAGTACTGGGAATGAGGCATCCATCCAGGCCAGAACGGGAACATCACCCAAAGACAGCTTTAGATCTACCCGTACTACCAGAGGTTGCTCGTAGTCATTAGGAGGGGATTTGTAACTGCCAACGTAGTGTCCAACTTATTTGTGAAAGCCTAGTGGGTATATATATCTCTCATGGAGGGTATATCCAATCGGAGCAGGGTTCTTATATGTGTGATGGAGCTGTGTCCAACCTGCAGTTATATGTGATAAAACCATGACGTTTTCATCCTTATGGCCAATTGCTTGATAAATGGCAATCATCACCACCTTGATGGATGGAGCAGAGGTGTGTAGTCAATCAGCTGCAAAGTCAAAAGAGATTTCTGTGGAGCAATTAAAGGCCACATTTAGCTTTCTCAATTATGAAAAAGCTTAAAAGACTGGGACGAATGGTTATACCAGATGTGCAATGGTACTATAAAGCTTTTGCTTTCCAGAGGATTCTTAATTGGCATCATCACCTTACAGACAAACGTTAGGTTCCTATGGAGACATTTTTAGCAGGGAGGAACCTGTATCATGCTCCATGGCTAAGGTATGAATTTAAGGGGTTTGCTGACCTTGCCTTTCCCACAATGGCACACTCCCTATGCCACTGGGATAGGATTAACAGTGCTTGGGCACCTGTCTGCTATTTGGAACCACTCAAGGGGCTTCCTATAGTTGATACCAGGCAAGCATCTCTCCGTCTTTAGGACTTGGCCTGGGGATGGGGAGGTGAGTTGTGGCAGGTTCCTTCAGAATGATGGATGGATACCATTGGAAATCCTGAGGAAGCAGTATGAGAGCTTTCCCAGGGACACTTGGTGTTATAGACAAGTTTATCACTTTATTTCCAGCCAATACTTTAAAATTTTCCTACAGTCCTCACTTATGCCTTTTCAGAAGCTTTGTGTCAGAGACAAGAGAAAAAATGGAATGATTCGCGCTATGTGAAAGAGTGAATGTGTGGCTAAATAGTCACATCAAAGCCACTAAATGCAACCTGTGTAAGAAAATGTATAAACCATATGTGCAATGATAATCGACAATCTGTGCAAAATATAAATAAATAAATAAAAATGAAGTCCAAACAGAATAAATCTGTTAGAAAATCGTTTTCACATAAAATCTCTTGTGAATGATTAAAAATAATCCATAAAAAGAACCCAAAGAATGGTGAAATGGCAATCACAGGTTTTTCAACTGCATGGAGCCTCAAATGTATGGAACCAATCAGTGCAAACAAATCACAATCAATGCAAACAAATGTAAAAATAAAGTCCAAACAAAATGAATCTATTAGAAAATCATTGTGAATAATTAAAAATAGTCCATAAAAAGAACCCGAAAATAGTGAGATAGCAATCGCGGGTTTTTCAACCGCATGTGGCCTCAGTTGTATAGAACCATCACCAACAGTAAGAGCCTGGCCGCTTACCAGAACTCCATGACCCCCCGTTACAGAGGGTCTAGGAGGGCTTTTATGATCCTAGTGGTCCAAACTTTCCAGGAGCGAAGATGGAAATGGAAACTGGACGGGGCATCAGGTGTTGGAATGGAGATGGATGGGTCCACAAGAAGGGGGCTCAACCCTCAGCAAAGCAATGTCATCATAGAAGAAAAGAAGAGGAGGGCTCCCATAGTGTAAAATCTGATAGCAATTTATTATAAAAATATAAACACTTACATGTAAAATAGGACAATCAGCATCTTCAGATGAAAGAACAAACTGTGGCACCGGCCGGATGACCACAGATAGCTCGTCCTGTTAGATGTACAGCGACAGTGGGAGGTGGCGCGATAATACCGCTCAGCCCTACGCTGCGTTTCGCAAAAAAATGCGTCTTCCAGGGGCACGAGCTGCTCATCGCATCACCTCCCTTAAATAACAACAATAAATGAGCCTCACCTTGGGATCCCCCACGCCGGACTTCCGCATTAGCCTCGAGCGCACGTATTACTAGTGCGCACGCGCAAACCGGGTCTACACTCCCCTATGAGCCCATAGCGCGCCTAGTCTCAGCGCTGGAATCTCCCACACCAGACTTTCACATTAGCCTCAAGCGCACTTCTTACTGGTGCGCATGCGCAATCAGAATCTACATTTCCCTATGGGCCTGTGACGTTCCCAGTCCCAGTGCTACCGCGCCTGTGCGACCTCGGGCTGGATAAACGTCAGTCGAACTCACTTCAAGAGAAGGGATCCACCCACTCAGGGGGGGGGGAGTTTGTCAAGTTCTCGTGCGCATGCGCACCCCCTAGTATCGATTTGCATATGTTATAGACAGATGGGCAGCCTTACATGTAGCGCAGGTAAAAATTAGGTGAGAGGAAGAAAAAAACATAAAGAATATGAAGGATATGATAAATAAAGATGCCGACTGATATGATCAGTATAAGGCATCTTAAGCCAAAGCATCAGGTTACTGTGCGATCAAATCACTCCCAGATAGATCATTCCCAGCAATCGATCATAGGCGCGCTATGGGCTCATAGGGGAGTGTAGACCCGGTTTGCGCGTGCGCACTAGTAATATGTGCGCTCGAGGCTAATGCGGAAGTCCAGCGTGGGGGATCCCAAGGTGAGGCTCATTTATTGTTGTTATTTAAGGGAGGTGATGCGATGAGCAGCTCGTGCCCCTGGAAGACGCATTTTTTTGCGAAACGCAGCGTAGGGCTGAGCGGTATTATCGCGCCACCTCCCACTGTCGCTGTACATCTAACAGGACGAGCTATCTGTGGTCATCCGGCCGGTGCCACAGTTTGTTCTTTCATCTGAAGATGCTGATTGTCCTATTTTACATGTAAGTGTTTATATTTTTATAATAAATTGCTATCAGATTTTACACTATGGGAGCCCTCCTCTTCTTTTCTTCTATGATGACATTGCTTTGCTGAGGGTTGAGCCCCCTTCTTGTGGACCCATCCATCTCCATTCCAACACCTGATGCCCCGTCCAGTTTCCATTTCCATCTTCGCTCCTGGAAAGTTTGGACCACTAGGATCATAAAAGCCCTCCTAGACCCTCTGTAACAGGGGGTCATGGAGTTCTGGTAAGCGGCCAGGCTCTTACTGTTGGTGATGGTTCTATACAACTGAGGCCACATGCGGTTGAAAAACCCGCGATTGCTATCTCACTATTTTCGGGTTCTTTTTATGGACTATTTTTAATTATTCACAATGATTTTCTAATAGATTCATTTTGTTTGGACTTTATTTTTACATTTGTTTGCATTGATTGTGATTTGTTTGCACTGATTGGTTCCATACATTTGAGGCTCCATGCAGTTGAAAAACCTGTGATTGCCATTTCACCATTCTTTGGGTTCTTTTTATGGATTATTTTTAATCATTCACAAGAGATTTTATGTGAAAACGATTTTCTAACAGATTTATTCTGTTTGGACTTCATTTTTATTTATTTATTTATATTTTGCACAGATTGTCGATTATCATTGCACATATGGTTTATACATTTTCTTACACAGGTTGCATTTAGTGGCTTTGATGTGACTATTTAGCCACACATTCACTCTTTCACATAGCGCGAATCATTCCATTTTTTCTCTTGCTTATGTTTTGTGTTTGTGTCACAATTTAGATATCGCTGCTTTTTCACCACATTTAGATTTTTTGTAGCGCAATTATTTTTCTTCTTTTTTTGTGTCAGAGACACCCTTATACTACACTCTATCTAGTGCTATATAAGCTGTTTTCTGCAGATCTTTCAACAAAACCAGTGTATATACGAGAACAGGAAAAAGATTTACACCATGAATTTTTGAAATCTCAGTTGGATCATTTATACCATCTGTCTGTTGATACAAAGCTACAGGAGATTAATTACAAAGTGCTTACTCAATGGTATCAAGTTCCTTCAAAGCTTGCGATCATCTACTCCTCTATATCCAATTTTTGTTGGAGGGGCTGTGAACTACATGATAATTCATTGAAAACTACAAGCCGACAGCCACAAAAGCTGTCAGTACTTGCAGTTCTCCCTTTCACAGAACCCTGCGAATGAATGATCCGGTCGGGTGGGCGGAGCCCCACATGGCCACCTTTAAATTGTGACAGCAGGTGCAGCAGCCCGATCCCCGTTGTGTCAGTAAGCGGGGGCTGCTACAACAGTGACATGTTACATGTTAAACCCTGAATGCGGGTGTAACACAGTGGTGCATCATCCATGAGTGCAAGGTGTTCACTGCACAGGGCCCATGGGGGGGAGGTGCTCTCTGACACATGCTGCACCCATGGATGCCCTAGGGTGGAGCGCTAAATGTCACTGTACAGGGATCCCCTGCACATCCAACTAATGGCACAGCGAGCAGGGGCAAGGCTGGTCATAGCGGGCAGCCGAGCCCGCAGATGAATGGCTCCATGCACAGTGCCCGCCCTGCTGCCTGTATTGAGTGGGAGTCAGACAGGAGGCAGCGGGGAGGAGGAGGGGGTAGCCGAGTGTTGGAGGTAAGCAGAGGGCACAATGTCAGAAGGAGTTGGAAACCTGCCTGAAACCCTCCGCTTTCTGACCACCACCATCCCTGTGGTGACCTCGTACCCCAGGCTTATGAGTACCTCTTCACACCCTACACTGACCGTGCCTAACTGGGATTGCACAAGCCCCTCCACCCGCCGCTGCCTGATGACCTGATGCAGGAGAGGTTCTCCTCTGTCCTGTAACACTGCTCCCTCCTGTCTCTCTTTCCCCCTCCTGTCCCACTGCCCCTTCTGTAACACTGTCCCCCTTCCGTAACACTGCCCCTCTCCTGTCACACTGCCCCCCTCCTGTCACACTGCCCCCTCCTGTCACACTTCCCCCTTTCTGTCACACTGCCCCCCTCCTATCACCCTCCTGTCCTGCTGCCCCCCTGCTGTAACACTGCCCCCTCCTGTCCTGCTGCCCCCCTCCTGTAACACTGCTCCCCCTCCTGTCCCACTGCCCCCCTCCTGTAACACTGTCCCCCTCCTGTAACACTGCCCTACTCCTGTCCCACTGCCCCTCTCCTGTGACACTCTCCCCCTCCTGTCCCACTGTCCCCCTCCTGTGACACTTCCCCCCTCCTGTGATGCTGCTCTCTTCCTGTAACACTGCCCTCCTCCTGTCCCACTGCCCCCCTCCTGTGACACTGCCCACCTCCTGTAATTCTGCCCCCCTCCTGTCCCACTATCACCTTCTGTTTTGCTGCCCCCCCTCCTGTAGTGCTGCCCCCTCCTGTTTCTCTGCCCACAACCTGTGACGCTGCCCCCACCTATCTCTCTGCCCCCCCCAGTTGGTCCGGAGACCCGGTGAGCTGTAGAAATAAACAGAGGGTGTAATTTTGTTGGAAAATGATAAAATAAAATGAGCCCTCCCAAAGCTTTCTCCGGTGCACCGTCTGGGAGCTACGCCAGTTCAAAGTGGACTTTTCCGGTTATAGAAACCTTCTGGTAAGGCCAGAGACCACAAGCCCTTAAAAATCAAAGGAAGGTCAGAAGTGCCCCCAATTTGTATCATGGGTGGGTCAGCCTGACCCCTAGGGCTGGTAAAAATTTGGGGTAGCTGACAACTTTGGTTCGGGAGCTGTGGTCCAAAAACCATTACTGACCGAGGTCACCCATAGACCTTAACAGGGAAAGTTGTCAAAGTCGGTCAACTTTGAAGCACCAGTACAGTCGAACCTTAGGTGGTCCCAAATTTCTACCAGAGGTGGTCCTGGGTCCCCTAACGTGCTCCCCAAGTTTGGTGTCCCTGTCACTTATGCTTCAGGAGCAGTTCCATGTCAAGCTGAACGAGATTACCCATAGACGCCCATGTTAAATGTTAAAAACAACGTAAATTTCGTAGTAGCTAAACACTAAATGCAGTGTTTGCTGTAGCTCACTGAATGTTTTTGAATGTTGCCCAAAACTGCTGTTTAACTACTGAGCTTACCTGCCCTCTATCTATCCATTAGAATGCATGTGCATCTACTATGGAGGCTCTCATAAATTTACAAGAGTTAAGAAAATAAATATGCTACAAATGGGAAGTTGTAAAAACATGGGGTGAAAAAATTACTAAACACCTTCTTCATTGCAGTATACGGTCTAACATAATGCTTCCAGCTAGTGAGGGACCATATTGTTAATCAAACAGGTCCAGGATATCATAACAGAGCTTTTCTAGCCCTCAGAAGCTCATTGCACCCTTAAAAAGACCCTTAAGGTAAACCCATTTCTTTTTTTTTAAATAGCAAACATATCATACTTACCTCCACTGTGCAGTTCATTTTGCACAGTGTGGCCCCAATCATCGCCTTCTGGGGTCCCCCGGCGGCTCTCGCAGCTCCTCCTCACATCGGTAAACCTCCTGGGAGAAGTGCTCTTGGGGGATGTTACCTTTCGGGCTCGCTCCCGAGTCCAGCATTTGCGTCTATAGACACTGAATGCCAGACTCGGCCCCGCCCCTGGCGCCAGTGTCATTGGATTTGATTGACAGCAGCGGGGGGGGCTGGGGGGCCGGTCAGCGGCAGAAGTTTTTTCACCTTAAAGCAGAGTTCCACCCAAAAATGGAACTTCCTGGGGGGCGTGTCCTGAGTGGCGGCGGACATTTTTGCGAGGAGATCCAGGAATCTTCAGAATAATCCGTCGCCATCCGTGCATCTAAACAACATTACAGAGCTAAAAAACCTACCAGCCTGCTCAGTTCAGTCCCCTGCAGTGTCCTGTGCCATTATTTTGGGGCAAATCTGCTTGTGGACGCCTGAGAGACGCTGCCTCCAGACACCCGCAGCTGCCGCCATCTTGCCAGCCTGAGGCCTCCCAGGGAGACTCGATCCCAGCAGTTTCAGAGGTAAGGGACCACCATCCGTCCTCACCTGCCACCCATCCACCTATCTGGCGCAGTCCGGAGGCCGAGTCGAGTCTCAGTGACATCCGTGGTGGCCACAGCCTGGTCCAGCCTAGTGCGGCCTAGTGAAGCCTGTGAACCCCCGCTGTTTCCTAAAGCTGTTGTTCCGCAGGAGTGCACCATGGCCGGTCCGGCTTCCGAGGCGTGGATCTCCTCTCTGCATCCGCCCTGTCACCCATCCAAATCCCTGCCACGTTCAAGGGAGCTGCCAAGCACTGCCTGTCTGAACTGGGGTATCCTGAGGCCCAGTGTCTCCAATCTGCAGCCTCTGACACACTGCTCTGGGCCTTCCCCACACTAGCACTGCCAGCCCCACATCCTTACTACTGTGCCCCTGTCTGTGTGTCTGCTTTGAGGGGGGAGGCTACTGGTGCACATTGACTGCCTGTCCACCTGCACAGTTGCACCTATAGCTACCTGAAGACAAGTGTCGGTGTTCTTCTTCTGATCCTATTAATACCACAGGCAGGAAGCTTGAAATATTTACAGTTAGTGTACTGTGTACCCTGCACAGTTGCACCTATAGATACCTGAAGACAAGTGCTGTTGTTCTTCTCCTGATCCTATTAGTACAACAAGCAGGCAGCTTGAAGTATTTACAGTTAATGTACTGTGTACCCTGCACAGTTGCACCTATAGCTACCTGAAGACAAGTGCTGTTGTTCTTCTGATCTTATTAATACCACAGGCAGGCAGCTTGAAGTATTTACAGTTAGTGTACTGTGTACACTGCACAGTTGCACCTATAGCTACCTGAAGACAAGTGCTGCTGTGCTTCTTCTGATCCTATTAATATCACAGGCAGGCATTCTGCTAGCTGCTAGACATGTGCATTCGTTTTAGTCCGAATGCATTTTCGTCAGAATTTCAGGTATTTTCGTTATCGTTTTAACAAACGATAACGAAAGTGCAAAATCCGAAAAACGAAAGATCCGACATAAACAAATGCTTTATTTTCGTTTTCGTTGCTACAACAGTTCGATATAGAAAGGAGATTCGACATGATGATGACAATAACAATCTGTGTGAATCAAACCTGTGGTCGAATGTGCCTAACCTTAACTCTATTAGTCCAAGATTATTGTACATAGAGAGAAAAGATTCGACGTAGGGGAGAAAAGATTTGATGTAGGGAAGAAAAGATTCGACGTAGGAGAGAAAAGATAAATAAAAATAATGATGATGATGAATGTTATTGGCTGACTGTAACCAAAGAGGAGGAGCAGTAAAATAGCTAGAACTAAGTACACACATACTTTGGCTTATGGTGTCTGTTGAAAGTTCTAAGAAGATTCGACGGAGCAGGTAAACTATACGGCGTTGTACAGTTTAGCTGCTCTGTTGAATCTTCTTTGAACATTCGACAGACACCATAAGCCTTCAATGACAGATTCGACCTTAATTCGGATTTTCGGACTAATGCAATTTTTAACGAAAAACTAAATAAATAAAAACGAATTTCGGGAGTAACTAAATAAATTTATTTTTTGGACGAAAACGAAATTCCGAAACGAAATATTTCAGTGTGCACATGTCTACTAGCTGCAGTATAATCAGTATATATATACATCCCAGTTTTGTGCAGCTACATCTCACTGCAGGCCATTAGTATGTCTGAAAGGCCAACAAGGAGAGGCAGACAGTCAAACACCAATAAAAGAGGGCAAGCAGGGTCTGTGTATAGAGGCAACAGTGCTGGTCCCCATCAGTACGTGGCCGTGGGACACGCTTGGCCTTTTTTGCTTGGCCTTTTTTTCAGGAGCTGGCCGTGTTGAGCCGCAACATGCGGAAGACTTGGTAGAGTGGATGACCAAGCCGTCCTGATCCTCCTCATCCTCTCTCACCCAGGCTCAGGGTACTTTGTCTGGCAAAGCAGCTGCCAACGCGGCCTCTTTCCTCGCCTCAATGGCATCAGTCACTCCTTCCCTAGCCCCACCATGTCCTCCTGAGGAGTCCCCCGAACTGTTTGACCACAGTGTTGGGTACATGCTCCAGGAGGATGCCCAGCGTTTTGAAGGCTCCGATGATGGTACTCAGCTAGAGGAAGGCAGTAATGTGAGCCCAGACAGACGGGGTGCCCAAGAAGGACAGCAATCTGGCAGTCATATTCCCCCAGCTTCAGCATACTTCCAGGTTTGCTCAAGTGATGAGGAGGGAGGGTTTATGAGATCACTGACTCCACGTGGGTGCCTGATAGGAGAGAGGAGGAGGATGAGGAGGTACATCACCAATGAGGCAGGATGCCCTCCAGGGGCCAGCTTAAGGGCAGCACACCGACTGCATCATACTGCAGAGCTCCGCATGTGCAGGGCACTGCTGTCTCTGCGCATTATTCCAAAAGTTCTTTGGTGTGGGCCTTTTTTGAGATGAGTGCATCAGATCCCACCGCTGCTATTTGCAACATATGTCTCAAGCGTATCTCGCGTGGCCAAAACATCACCCGCTTCGGCACCACATGCTTGACCAGACATATGTTGACCTGCCATGCAGTTTGTTGGCAAGCGTACCTAAAAGACCCACACCAAAGAACAAAGAGGACCTCTCCTTGCTCCTCATCAGCTGGGATCTCCAACCCCACTATACCTTCAGTCCTATCTGTCACAGCCAAGTACTTGCGGGCAATCTGCTATCGGTACACTGACGTCAGATTGTACCAGGCAAATTTCCCTGCCCCAGCTGCTGCACCTCTGAAATAAGTTCGCTCCCAGCCATCCACATGCCCAGCAGTTAAATGCTAGCTTGGCTAAATTGCTAGCACTTCAACTGTTGCCTTTTCAGTTGGTAGACTCTGCCCCCTTCTGTGAGTTTGTGGAATGTGCTGTTCCTCAGTGGCAGGTTCCCAAATGCCACTTTTTCTCATGGAAGGTGATTCCAGCTCTCTATCGGCATGTGGAAGGCAATGTCTTGGCCTCGCTGGACAGGGCGGTCAGCGGTAAGGTGAATATTACCACTGACTCATGGTCCAGCAGGCATGGACAGGGACATTACCTACGTTTCATGGCGCATTGGGTGACTCTGCTGGCAGCTGGGAAGGATGCAGGACAAGGTGCAGTAATGTTGGAGGTTGTTCCGCCACCACGCCTCCAAAATGCTACTACTGGTGATTCTGACACACCTCTCTCCTCCACCCCCTTCTCTTATTTTTCCTCCATGGCCTCTTCTGTGCTTTGTCCTCAGAACCAGCGGTGCTCCATAGGCATTCAAGGGGCTATGCAAGTACGCAGGCCAAAAGATGCCATGTGGTGCTTGAGCTGGTGTGCTTGGGGGACAGGAGCCACACTGGGACAAAGATTCTGTCAGCTCTGCAGGCCCAGAGGTGGTTGATGCCATGCCAGCTTAAGGCAGGAATGGTGGTTTGTGACAATGGCACCAACCTCCTCTCCGCCCTCCAACAGGGACAACTGACCCATGTGCCCTATTTGGCTCACGTCCTTAACTTAGTGGTGCAGCGGTTCTTGGGCAGGTACCCAGGCTTACAGGATGTCCTGAGGCAGGCCAGGAAAGTCTGTGTGCATTTCTGCCGGTCATATAATGCCAGTGCTCAGCTGGCTGACCTCCAAAAGGAATTGAACCTGCCCAAAAATGGCCTAATCTGTGACATGCATACCAGGTGGAACTCAACGTTGGCCATGCTGCAGTGGCTGCACATGCAGCAGAGGGCCATCAATGAGTACCTGTGCGACAATGGCACCAGGACAGGGTCAGGGGAGCTTGTTTTTTTTCCCCACGCCAGTGGGCCATGATCAGGGATGCATGCACTGTCCTGTCACCATTTGAGGAGGCCACGAGGACAGTGCATGCATCAGTGACACTGTCCCCCTTGTCCACCTGTTGGAGCACACGCTGCGTGGAATAATGGACAGGGCACTTGAGGCAGAACAGAGGCAGGAAGAGGAGGACTGCCTTAGCTCTCAGGGCCCCCTTTATCCAGACAGTGTTCCTGCGTGCCCGCCGATCACACAGGAAGAGGGCAAGGAGGAGGAGGAGGATTGTGTCAGCATGGAGGTGGAGCCTGGCACTCAGCATCAGCAGCAGTCTTTAAGGGATCATTTACAGTCCCAAGAAACCCATGGACTTGTACGTGGCTGGGAGGAGGTGGCTGCGGATCATGTCATCCTTAGTGACCCAGAGGACTCCGGAACAAATGCCTCAGCAAACCTACGCTGCATGGCCTCCCTGATCCTGCAAAGCCTCGGAAGGATCCTCTTATTCATGGTATCAAGGAGAGGGATAAATAATGGCTGGCAACTCTCCTTGATCCACGTTACAAGGGTAAGGTTGCAGACCTTATCTTGCCATTGCAGAGGGAGCAGAGGATGAAACATCTTTGGGAGGCCTTGCAGAAAGGTCTGTGCAACACGTTCCCAGAGACTAGGAGGTTACAAACTCCTGTTCCTGGACAACATGTTGCTGAGGCTTCGGTCAGTCAAAGAAGGAGCGGTGGAGAAGGTGGCCATCTGACCGATGCGTTCAGACAATTTTTTAGTCCGCAGCCCCAAGGTATGATCAGTTCCAGCAACCATCGCCAGCGTCTGTTTTACATGGTACAGGAATACCTAGGGGCAAGATCTGACTTGGACACCTTTCCCACCGAAAATCCCCTGAGTTACTGGGTCTTGAGGATGGATCACTGGCCAGAGCTTGCACAGTATGCAATTGAGCTACTGGCCTGTCCTGCATCCAGCGTTCTTTCGGAATGCACATTCAGTGCTGCTGGAGGCTTTGTAACCGATCACAGGGTGCGTCTGTCCACCGACTCGGTCGATCGACTGACCTTCATAAAAATGAATCAGTCTTGGATCACCACCAGCTACCAAGCACCTGATGCTGATGTAACCAAATATTTTTTTTTTTAAATGTCATATCCCTTCAAGACTGCCTATGCTGATGCTGAGTGACTATCCTGTTATGCTGAGTGACTATCCTCTTCCTCCTCAATGATTATGCTGATAGCTTGTAGGAATATTTTTGCTTCTGGGCACTGCCACCAATGGCTAAGGCCCAATTTTTAAGCCCCTGTTTAATAGGGGCGTGTAATTACAATTTTTGATGCAATATTTTGCAAGGAGGGTTCGTTGATGCGCTCAACTAGAGTATTTGTGAGGGTTTTCAGTGTTGTGGCACCAGAACCAGTGCCTAAGGCCCAATTTTTCAGCCCCTGTTTAACAGGGGTATGTAATTACAATTTTTGATGCAATACTTTGCAGCAGGGCTCGTTCCTGCGCTCCAACTAGAGTATCTGTGAGGGGTTGCAGTGTTGTGGCACTAGCACCAGTGCCTAAGGCCCAACTTTTCAGCCCCTGTTTAACAGGGGCGTGTAATTACAATTTTTGATGCAATATTTTGCAGGAGGACTCATTCCTGCGCTCCAACTAGAGTATCTGTGAGGAGTTGCAGTGTTGTGGCACTAGTGCCCAATTTTTCTGCCCCTGTTCAACAGAGACATGTATTTACAATTCTTGATCTAATATTTCACAGCAGGGCCCGTTTCAGCGCCCACCAAAAGTAACTGTGAGGACTTACAGTGTTGTGGCACCAGCACCTCCCTCACCACCACCAAAGGCCCAATTTTTCTGACCCTGTTCAACAGGGGCATGTAATTACAATTCTTGATCTAATATTTCACAGCAGAGCCCGTTCCTGCGCCCACCAAGAGTAACTGTGAGGGCTTACAGTGTTGTGGCAACACCAACACCTAAGGACCCAATTTCTGCAGAGTATATAGGGCAGGCCCCTACTTTCAAACATCCAACTTACAAACGACTCCTACTTGCAAACGGAAGGAGACAACAGGAAGTGAGATGAAATCTACCCCTAGGAAGGGAAATTCTCTCCTGTAAGAGTTAATATGGGAAAAACGTGTCTCCTCTCCACCGATGCTTTATCACCAATCCTTGTTTCACTAAAAACACCAAATTGTCAAAAAACATTTGTCATTGGGACAGAAAGTGAGTTGAAATCTTCTGAATAGGTGCACAATCAGCAAAACAAAAGTTACAGGGGTGATAACTCTTCCCTATGTTTTCCAAAAAGCTTAAAATAGATTTTTTGTCTGGAGCTACACTTTAAAAATGTACTAGTTCAAAATTACAAACAGAATCTACTTAACAACAAACCTACAGTCCCTGTCTTGTTTGCACCGCCTGTATAATGCTGTTTAGAGTATATAGGGCCTGGGGGTCCTACGCCTTTCCTTTTTTTAATTTGGGTGCGGGGTTCCCCTTAATATCCATACAAGACCCAAAGGGCCTGGTAATCGACTGGGGGGTACCCATGCCGTTTGTCTTACTGATTTTCATCCATATTGGCGGGACCCGACATTACATTAAAGCCGCAAGCAGTTTTGAATGACTTTTATTCCTTTAAAAATGTAATTTTGTGCAGGGACTGTTCTAAGCACTGGAAACACGCGCCACTTTACAGGCATACTATAGACACCCCCCAGGTACGATATTTAAAGGAATATTTCACTTTTTTTCACTTTAAGCATCATTAAAATCACTGCTCCCGAAAAAACGGCCGTTTTTAAAACTTTTTTTTGCATTGATACTTGTCCCCTGGGGCAGGACCCGGGTCCCCAAACCCTTTTTAGGACAATACCATGCAAATTAGCCTTTAAAATTAGCACTTTTGATTTCGAACCTTTGAGTCCCTTAGACTTCAATGGGGTTCTAAAGTTTGCGCAAACTTTCGGTCCGTTCGCAGGTTCTGGTGTGAACTGAACCGGGGGGTGTTCGGCTCATCCCTATACAGCAGGAGGACTAAAACCTAACCTAATCAACATGAGCTAATTATCTAATCCTTTATCCAGCCTAGGTGACTGAGACATGACCTTTTGGACAGACTTGTGGTCACCGAACTTCACACAGTAGCAGAGTTAATTAACACAAACAACAATGGGTGAAAAGACTCTTAGAACCCACACTAGACTTATTTACAATAAACACATTATAGCAGATAACAGACAGGTGACTGAACTTGATGACATTAGCTTCTAACATTATGAGTCCCAACAGTATGAATCAGTCACTATTCTAATATGGCATATAAAGGGTTCCCAGAGTCTGTGTGTCTTAGGGGGACATGGACCTGAATCCAAAGTAATACCACTTCCAGGGTTCCCAGGCATACAGCTCACAGAGAGCACCATTCCCCCAAATGCCAGGGCCCATGATCGGTGGGCAAGAGGCTTGCATTCAGTCCCCTCCAAAAGCCTCTGTCCTGGCTAGGTCTGTCACGATAGCCATAGGTTGAGCCCGCAGCTTCAGTTCAGTGCTGCAGAGGACTGTAGTGTGGCCTAGTTCTCAGGTTACCGCTTTACAATGTTGTGTTCAGTTTTGGGTATAGACCGTCCCCAGTGTTTTTGGGGGTGCCGGGATACCGGTAGGAAAAGCACACAGTGCTTGGGAAGTTGTATTGTTTTCTATATGTTATGTGGTTGGCTCTGGCTCTAAAAACACTCATCAAGTGGGACTCAGTTGGAACTCATTCGCCCTGAAGTTAGCAATTCTCCCCTGGGATCATGGCATCACGTGATCAGGGAACAATGTCGGTGATATCCTGGAATGTTAGAGGCCTCAATTCCAAATTTAAATGTCAGAGGCCTCAACCCCAAACCAGTATGTCAAGGCACACTACACGCAGGTACTGATCCTACAGGAGACCCACTTGATGGGTGGAAAACTGATGGCCTTGAAAAAGCCCTGATTTCAGAGAACTTTTCATGCCACGTATTCCTCATATGCCAGGGGGGTCTCAATACTGATAAATAAATCCTACGCGTGTAAATTTGAGGCGGTCCATACAGACCCCCATGGCAGATTTGTGATTGTGGTATTGATGGCCTGGCAATAGAGGTATATTATTGTAGGAGTTTATATCCCACCATCTTTCAAACCGGAAGTGCTGTACACTATTTTGGAGAGAATTACCCCGTACTGTCCAGCTAAATTGTTAATCCTAGGAGACTTCAATAATACCCTCTCCCTTGCTCTTGACAGGCCCATGCCATCACAGTCTTCTACTGGGGACCTGCTGGGGTGGACACACTCAGCAGGAGTTGCTGAGGTATGGAGGTGGTTACATCCCCAGACTAAAGTTTACTCATGTTTTTCTACCTCATATAAAACCTCCTCCAGAATTGATTACGCGTTTGCAAATCAACTTATGTTATCTGACATAGTAGAGGCAACATACCTACCTAGTGGGGTTTCTGACCACTCGCCCCTCAAGATCACTATGCGGACCCGAGAAAAACGCAGTGGCTCCATGTGGCGCCTTGGGGTCCACTGGATCTCCCATGACGAGATATCAGGGCAGACCCCACAAACATTGCGGGAATTTTGGGAACATAATGCGGGGACATCCTTTCCACCCACGGTATGGGACACTTTCAAAGCATTCGCTAGAGGTCACTATATGTCAGCAATTAAGGCGGTAAAGGTAATTCAACAAGCCAGCACAACGCGGTTGGAAGGGGGGATTGGGGAGGCATTAGCCACTTACAGGTCTGACCCCTCAGTCTCCAATTTCGAACGGCTGCAGTCCACAAAAAGAGATCTCCAATCCCATTTCACTGAGGTCACTCGTTTAGAGTTATTCCACATCAAACAAAGATTCTTTGAGCAAGGTGATAGAAATGGTAGACTGCTAGCAATGATGTCCCATCACGACACCCTTGTGACTGTGATCCGAGAATTGGTCTCTCCTACAGGTGAATCTATTACAGCCCAAGAAGGTATCCTGGGGGAGTTTCAGACCTTTTATCAGACATTATGCAGCACCCTGGCGAGATGGCACCTCTTCTGGACCCCCTGGCCCTGGGGTGGCTCTCAGACTAGGAAAGGTCCCATCTAGTCAGGCCTATCACTGCAGAGGAAGTACATGCTATTATTAACACATTGCCAACTGGGAAGGCCCCGGGCCCTGATGGTCTACATGTCAAATTTTACCGGTTTAATGCGGATCTCCTGGCCCCCCTGTTGGCAGACCTATATACCCAATGCCTGGAGGTGGGAGCGCTCCCACCCTCCATGGCAGACGTGCACATTATTCTAATCCTTAAGCCTAATAAAGTTCCCAAACAGTGCGCCTCATACAGACCCATAGCACTTCTCAACATTGATTTCAAAATTTTATCTAAATTAATTACTGTTAGACTTAACCCACAGACTATTCACCAACTTGCATGCTATACACGACAATGTGGGCACTAGAACGATTGCCTCCTTCGATATGGAAAAGGCATTCGATTCGATTCAAATTTCTCTGTGAAACTCTGCTGAGGATGGGATTTCTGTTGGTTTTTATTGCCTGGCTGCAGACTATGTACAAATCCCCAAAGGCGGCCATCAGACTGGGGGGTGACATATCTCCCCCTTCCTGCTATCCTGGGGTACCAGGCAGGGCTGTCCTCTCTCTCCGGCACTGTTCGCAATAGCTATGGAACAGGTGGCGGAGGCACTGTGGGTCTTGCCCCACATAAAAGGACTAAAAATAGCGTGGCTGGAGGAGAGGGTAGCTCTGTACGCGGATGACCTCCTACTCTTTCTGAACAACGTGGACTCCTCCCTTAGAGGAGCGCTGCAAGTATTGACTGAATTCTCCAAAATAACAGGATTACGGGTGAACTGGACAAAATCCCAGTTGCTAGTTATTGACCCTGAGGCAAAAAGACTAGCCCCGCCAGATCTCCAACTGCAATGGGTAGACGAAATGGTGTACTTGGGGATGTGCGTCTCGAGAGATGCATCCAGTTTTATCACCCTTAATCTAGAACCGGTGGTCCAAGGAGTCAAGGCCAAACTAAAAGCCTGGGAGAACCTTCCTCTATCCTTATTAGGATCATTATCCTACCCTATCCTCATTAACCTATATAAAATGAAAATCATACCTAAATTTACCTACCTATTCCGTAATTCCCCACAATGGATACCTTGCTCATTTTTTATGAAATTGAACCAAATTTTCTCCTCCTTCCTCTGGGGCCCAAACCCCCCTAGATTTAAACTGTCCATACTGATGCGTCCGGTGTCGCAGGGGGGCTTGGCATTTCCGGACTGCCAGAAATATTTTCTGGCAGCCCAGCTGGTCACAGCAGTTTGGTGGCTAGTGCGTCCAACCCCGTGGCAGTTCTGGAGGCTGCGGTGGTCCGTTCTGTGGAGGCCCTAACAGATTTACCCCTTCGAGGTCTCAAAGCTCTATACAATTTGACCACCTCCATGCACACGACTCTGAAGGCCTGGAGGGCAGGACTGGGACTTGAGAAATTCCCACAGAATGCAGTCTCCATACACGCCCCCCTATGGAACAACCCTACCTTACCCCATCTTTACTAACTACCAGACCCCAAAATATGGGCCAAATGTGGTATTAAACTGTTATCTGACCTCACCACCAGCACGGCTATACACCCCTTCAATCATCTAGTATCCCACAACAATGTGATTCCCTCGCATTTATTTAGCTATATGCAACTTTCTCATTCGTTTAAAGCCCAAATGATACCCAACGACATGCAAATAGTGCAATCCGATCTGGAGAGGGTCACAAGATATGAATGCACCAGGAAACCGACCTCGGTCCTTTATGCACTTCTCCTTAGAGTTTCCTCTCCAGATCTGTCAAAGCTCCATCAGCGATGGACACAGGACATCCCAGGACTGGACTCTGAGGATTGAGAGGACATGTGGGACTTCCCCTTCAAAATCCTGGTCTCACTTCGAGACCGTCTCATACATTACAAAATACTACACCGGGCATATATTACCCCATATAGATTGCATAAAATGAGAACCTCCCTGTCCTCGGAGTGTTGGAGATGTACTGGGGATCCGGGCGACTTTATACACATCTTCTGGTCCTGCCAGACTACTATCAATAATACAAGAAGTGGTGGGAATAGATATAGCCCTAACTCCGCAGATGTGCCTTCTAGGCTTAGTGGAAGAATTAGCTCCCAGGATAGCAGAGAGAACTCTGATAGGACTCCTGATTTTCTATGCCAGGAAATTGATCACTCTCTGCTTGAAAAAACGTGCCCTTCCATATTGCTATGGAAAACACATGTCAATAAAGTACTACCACTCTATAAGGAAACCTACCAAAATAGAGGATGCCCCAAAAAATACGATAGAGTGTGGGCCAAATGGCTAGCGGAGGCCTCTAAGGCAACCGCAGACTGATTGAGCATGTACATAATACCACTCTATAGGTGGAGGTGAATTTGATACATTGGGTTACTTTTTTGTATTGTAATCTCTGTTATGGGTTTATTTGATATCTATTGTTGTCCCTTGGGTCTCGACTGAAAGAGTTGATCCTTAGATATTTCAATTGAGCAAGAGCCAATACAGCACTAGGTTGTTTGTTCTTTTCTTGTGGACGTGCTACAGCTGTTGTCACTAATGATGGAAACAGCCCAATTGCCAGCTGGCACTGACTCCTGCTTGGGTCTAGTCCCAATGCTGCGGCAGGTTTACTGTTGCTGCCTGTTTGTATGTCTTATAATCAATAAAAAGATTTTAAAAAAAAAAGGAACTTCTGTTTTAAGGGACGTGACCCCCTGACATGCCACATTTGGCATGTCATTTTTTGGGGGGGAGCCAGTACCCTCTTTTCAGAGGGTCCCAGCTCTCACTTCCTCCAGTCACACTGCGGCACTGGAAGGGAGATCACCTCTCCCCCCTCCCTCTCGGCAATCATCTGGGACACGTCACAGGTCACAGATGATTGCCCAGCCAGTCACGGCGCACGGCACAGCACACGCATGCGCAGTGGGTGCCCGGCTGTGAAGCCACAGCCGGGCGCCCACACCTACAATGCTGGCACCGCAGAGAGGAGGGGGACACAAGCAGAGCTTCGCTCCCCCACATCGCTGGACCCTGGGATATTTAAGTGTCCGATTATTAAAAGTCATCAGCTGCAGTATTTGTAGCTGCTGACTTTTAATTTTTTTTTTTTTAAGCAGAACTTCACTTTAATGCATAGGATGCCTTAAGGTGAAAGAACACGAGGGTTTACAACCCCTTTAAATTTTCCCTCCCTATTTACCCCAATACATTTTGCAGAAATGTCCACAATTTCACAACTGGTGAACACCTGCTGGCTCTTAGACTCCGCGCCGCATCTTTGCTCTAGCTCCCACTGGGATCTGTGTTAGTGATCCAGTAGACCTGCTTCCTGAACCTCCCTGGGTACTATCTGCAGCAGTCAGTCCTAGGGTCCACTATCTTAGCGGTGCACTTCCGACTCCTACAAAGTGCATCTGTCACCTGGTCTCAGGTGACCTGACATAGAAATAGTCAAAACATCAAGAATGCAGTGCAAAACGAAGGAGGACCAACAAAGAAGTTACATTAGATATCTTAATCATTGCGAGGCTGTCGTCAAAGGGGCAACAGTATCCCCAGCGGTATATATATATATATATATATATATATATATATATATATATATATATATATACTAAGAAAGTAAAAAGAAAAGCCAGATTAGAAAAAGAAGGGAAAGGAGGAAGGAGAGGTTAAGATGAAGGGAGAAGGACTGAAGGGAAAGGGAAGTACCATGGACTTGGCACAGGTAACAATTATAAATGACCATAACTAGCCAGTGGCAGACAGGGAAAGGAATAGCTGATCCAAGGTTCCCAGACCTTGAGGATTTGTAAAATATTTTTAAAAAAACACTGTTCTAGTTTTGGAAGATAGGGTATAGGGTGTTGGAGGTGCTCAAACACCATAACCGCACAGAAAAATTCCTGCAGAGCAATGGATGGACCCTGCTTTAACAAACATTTACTGTATCTGCAACTGTCACACAGCTGCAAAGAAAATAGATTTTGGGTGTTGGGGGGGGCTCAAACACTGTAACAAGCAAAAAAATCACTGCACTAACATGAGAAAACCCCCAATAAAGCAGCAGTTCAACTGTGAACCGTACCTCTGTGTCCCCTCATGGTATTCGGAATGCTTCTGCGTTCCAGGCCGCTGCAGTGCTTCCGGGTAGCTGCCGCCGCTGTCGTTCTGCGCATGCGCAGGGCCTTCGTGAAAGCGAGGCTTGGCTTGCACATACGCAGAGTGGCAAATCTCCGGCGGTTGCGCAGGTGCCGTACGGCGGTCTCCCACGGTGCAGGCGCGAGGTGGAGGAGCGGTGACGTCACTCAGGCGAGGGATTTGATTGTCTGCCATCTCCTGTCAAGAATCAAGAACGGGATTTCCCGCAGACAGTGAGAGGCAACTTCCCCCAGCCTGGTTGGTATTGGTCTGTCTGAGTTTTCTCCCTTTAAAGGGGAAAATTGAAGATAAAATAAATAAATAAATGCTATATATATATATATATATATATAAAAGAAAGAAAAAAAAAAGAAAAAGCCTTTATACATATACATAGAGTACTAAATTGGGGTGATTGGCGCTGTTCGACTGGGTCCACTATGATGTGCACAACAATATATAAGTGTGAAATAAAAATAATAAGTAATAAATAATAAATTGTATGTGTATAAGAATGATAAAAGTTCCAGATGTGTAGACAAAATATATGTGCATGTATAAAAAACCTGACCACGATCTATAAAGTGCAGTGTGTAGTATCACATAGAATGCAAACACTGAAAAAATTAAGTGATAAAGATAAATGATAAAAATTAAATCATCCCAAAAAGTGAGTATATAAATATGAAGAAAATATAAAATTATTTGAAAAACACTTATTAGTAAAAGTCCTTTGCTGATAAGTACACACAATGGTGCTAAAACATATTGGTAAAACTCCTTTGTTCATATGTAAACACAATAGTGCTTAAAACATAAGAAAAGTGATCAGCACTATGTTTTAAGCACTCTTGTGTGTACATATGAACAAAGGAGTTTTACCAATATGTTTTAGCACCATTGTGTGTACTTATCAGCAAAAAGAGTAAAAAAAAAAAATATATATATATATATATATATATATATATATATATATATATATATATATATATATATATATATATATATCTTATATATATAAAATTTCTGATTGACTCGGTATGTGTAGCATTTCTGGGTCATCTGCAGATCATCTGTGTCGTGATGACATTCTGTACAGCGGTTATGGACAGGTCACTGCCTTCATACGGCCAGCCCTCACGCACAAGGTACGTGCAGGCAAGGGGAGGGGCCGAGGTTGCAGTCCCAAGGGATTGAGATTGCGTTTGGTGTTCCCCCCAATCTTTTTCAGCCCTTTTAAGATCGGACCCCGCAAGTCGTGGTCCGGGATGACAGAGACCTTGCCAGGCCACAACATTTACAAGAGGAGATGTTACCATTCCTCCTCCAACTAGAGGAGATGTTGCCATTCCTCCTCCAACTGGAGGAGATGTTATCATTCCTCCTCCAACTAGAGAAGATGTTGCCATTCCTCCTCCATCTAGAGGAGATGTTGCCATTCCTCCTCCATCTAGAGGAGATGTTGCCATTCCTCCTCCATCTAGAGGAGATGTTGCCATTCCTCCTCCAGTCATCGCATGCACCGCCCTATCAGCCGCTCGGATGGCAGAGCCTGCTGGAGATGTGAGACACGAGTCTCGGAGGGCAAGTCTTTATGTGACTGTTATGCCTGGGCGGTTGGGGATAAAAGAGATGGAAAACAAGATTATGGAGTCTCTTGTGAAATGAGTGAGGTAGCAATCCCTAGGAGATGGGATACATCCCACACATGGAGCCAGTTGTCCATCCCACACGGCTTCTTGGCTGGCATAGCCCAAAGGTTTTGGGTCCTTCCCAGCCCTACGCTGCTGCTCCGGATTTTTCTGACAGCAAGTTGGAAGGTGACGAACGTGTCGGAACCTTTGACGTCTCTCTGGTTCCTCCATGAGTCAAAGTGATTAGGAAAGCCCTTAAGTGAGTAGACGCTTCCTCCCCACCTAAGAAAAGTAGTTCTTTAAGCACCTGGGGAAAGGGCGCTCTCTCTCTTTGTTGCTCCTCACGGATTAAAGGATGAGGAGTGCAACTAAGTGGACAAGAAAACTTCCACGTCAAACAATACCTCCAGAGTGTATCCCTTCAAGATAGAAGAAGTGAAGTGTCTGGGAAACACTCCCCTTATAAATGCAGCATTGTTGCGTCTGACATAACAGGTTACTCTAGCTTAGAAGATGCCGTGCCCTGCAGGACAGGCTTGAGAGAAGTTAGATCTAGATCTCAAGTAGGGATGAGCCGAACACCCCCCCTGTTCGGTTCGCACCAGAACATGCGAACAGGAAAAAAGTTTGTTCGAACACGCGAACACCGTTAAAGTCTATGGGACACGAACATGAATAATCAAAAGTGCTAATTTTAAAGGCTTATATGCAAGTTATTGTCATAAAAAGTGTTTGGGGACCTGGGTCCTGCTCCAGGGGACATGGATCAATGCAAAAAAAGTTTTAAAAACGGCCGTTTTTTCAGGAGCAGTGATTTAATAATACTTAAAGTCAAACAATAAAAGTGTAATATCCCTTTAAATTTCGTAGCTGGGGGGTGTCTATAGTATGCCTGTAAAGGGGCGCATGTTTACCGTGTTTAGAACAGTCTGACAGCAAAATGACATTTCGAAGGAAAAAACCCATTTAAAACTACTCGCGGCTATTGCATTGCCGAGAATACACATAGAAGTTCATTGATAAAAACGGCATGGGAATTCCCCACAGGGGAACCCCGAACCAAAATTTAAAAAAAAAAATGACGTGGGAGTCCCCCTAAATTCCATACCAGGCCCTTCAGGTCTGGTATGGATTTTAAGGGGAACCCCGCGTCAAAAAAAAAAAAAAAAACGTCGTGGGGTCCCCCCAAGAATCCATACCAGACCCTTATCTGAGCACGCAACCTGGCAGGCCGCAGGAAAAGAGGGGGGAAGAGAGTGCGGCCCCCCTCCTGAACCGTACCAGGCCACATGCCCTCAACACTGGGAGGGTGCTTTGGGGTAGCCCCCAAAACACCTTGTCCCCATGTTGATGAGGACAAGGGCCTCATCCCCACAACCCTGGCCGGTGGTAGTGGGGGTCTGCAGGCGGGGGGCTTATCGGAATCTGGAAGCCCCCTTTAACAAGGGGACCCCCAGATCCCGGCCCCCCCTGTGTGAAATGGTAAGGGGGTACTTACCCTCACCATTTCACTAAAAAACTGTCAAAAATGTTAAAAATGACAAGAGACAGTTTTTGACAATTCCTTTATTTAAATGCTTCTTCTTTCTTCTATCTTCCTTCATCTTCTTCTTCTGGTTCTTCTGGTTCTTCCTCCGGCGTTCTCGTCCAGCATCTCCTCCACGGCGTCTTCTATCTTCTTCTCCTCGGGCCGCTCCGCACCCATGGCATGGGGGGAGGCTCCCGCTCTTCTCTTCATCTTCTTCTTTTCTTCTCTTCTTCTCTTCTTCTCTTCTTCATTTTCTTCTTCGGGCCGCTCCGCACCCATGCTGGCATGGAGGGAGGCTCCCGCTGTGTGACGGCCTCTCCTCGTCTGATGGTTCTTAAATAATGGGGCGGGGCCACCCGGTGACCCCGCCCCCTCTGACGCACGGTGACTTGACGGGACTTCCCTGTGACGTCACGGGGAATGACACAGGGAAGTCCCGTCATGTCCCGTGCGTCAGAGGGGGGGGCGGGGTCACCGGGTGGCCCCGCCCCCCGTTATTTAGGAACCGTCAGACGAGGAGACGCCGTCACACAGCGGGAGCCTCCCACCATGCCAGCATGGGTGCAGAGCGGCCCGGGGAAGAAAATGAAGAAGAGAAGAAGAGAAGAAGAAAGAAGGAAGAAGAGAAGAAGATGAAGAAGAAGATGAAGAGAAGAGCGGGAGCCTCCCCCCGTGCCATGGGTGCGGAGCGGCCTGAGGAGAAGAAGATAGAAGACGCCGCGGAGGAGATGCTGGACGAGAATGCCGGAGGAAGAACGAGAAGAACAGAAGAAGAAGAAGATGAAGGAAGATAAAAGAAAGAAGAAGCATTTAAATAAAGGAATTGTCAATAACTGTCTCTTGACATTTGTAACATTTTTGACAGTTTTTTTGTGAAATGGTAGGGGTAATTACCCCCTTACCATTTCACAGGGGGGGGCCGGGATCTGGGGGTCCCCTTGTTAAAGGGGGCTTCCAGATTCCGATAAGCCCCCCACCCGCAGACCCCCACAACCACCGGCCAGGGTTGTGGGGATGAGGCCCTTGTCCTCATCAACATGGGGACAAGGTGTTTTGGGGGGCTACCCCAAAGCACCCTCCCAATGTTGAGGGCATGTGGTCTGGTATGGTTCAGGAGGGGGGGGCCGCACTCTCGTCCCCCCCTCTTTTCCTGCGGCCTGCCAGGTTGCGTGCTCGGTTAAGGGTCTGGTATGGATTTTTGGGGGGATCCCACAACGTTTTTTTTTGGGTTTTTTTGGTGCGGGGTTCCCCTTAAAATCCATACCAGACCTGAAGGGTCTGGTATGGAATTTAGGGGGAACCCCACGTCATTTTTTTTTAAATTTTGGCCGGGGTTCCCCTTAATATCCATACCAGACCTGAAGGGCCTGGTATGGAATTTAGGGGGACTCCCACTTCATTTTTTTTTTTTTTAATTTTGGTTTGGGGTTCCCCTGTGGGGAATTCCCATGCCGTTTTTATCAATGAACTTCTATGTGTATTGTCGGCAATGCAATAGCCGCGAGTAGTTTTAAATGGGTTTTTTCCTTCGAAATGTCATTTTGCTGTCAGACTGTTCTAAACACGAGAAACATGCGCTCCTTTACAGGCATACTATAGACTCCCCCCAGCTACGAAATTTAAAGGAATATTACACTTTTATTGTTTGACTTTAAGCATTATTAAAATCACTGCTCCTGAAAAAACGGTCATTTTTAAAACTTTTTTTTGCATTGATCCATGTCCCCTGGGGCAGGACCCGGGTCCCCAAACACTTTTTATGACAATAACTTGCATATAAGCCTTTAAAATTAGCACTTTTGATTTCTCCCATAGACTTTTAAAGAGTGTTCCACGGCATTCGAATTTGCCCGAACACCCCAAATTGTTCGCTGTTCGGCGAACTTGTGAACAGCCAATGTTCGAGTCGAACATGAGTTCGACTCGAACTCGAAGCTCATCCCTAATCTCAAGGAAGCTTACGGGTTTGCCGGTATGGCTTGTAACCCTGCCCTAGCAGCTATGTCTAAAGGTAATGGAAGCCTGGACAGAGATTGCAGTCTTCGTACTCAGGGGAGCTTCGGAAGAGTTCTCCAGAAGTTCAGCAGTTAAGGAGCTGAAGCTGGCGTCAATCTGCTTCACCTGTTGGCCTGGACTAAATGGTCCTCGGTCATGGTTCAACGGGAATTATAGTTACGCCTTCCCCAGATTATGCGTCTGCTCGGTTGGAAGAGTCCCCAGCACGGGAGGTGTTGAACGCTCGTGGGAAGCTTGCTTTTAAAGGCCTGGCTGGGTCTTCACAAAGAATTGGAGTAGAGTGCAAGCATCCATCCGTAAAACCCACTAAGAGTAAGGCATCTGAACCAGCTAAAGCATTTGGATTGCGCCCGCCCAGGCAGTTCGTGCAGGGAGGCTCGTCTGCTTCTCTTCCGGCACATCTGGGTGGCCTCCATCACTGATTACTGGGCTGTCAAGATGTTTTTTTTGAGCCACACATGGTCCTTCACTAATACTCCTTCCCCCAGATTTATTCCACTCCGCTGACTCAGTTGGAAGAGCAGGAGCTGGTGTTACTGTACACGTCCCGAGGGACTAAGAATTCCAGAGGGTATACTTTCCCCTCTTCTTAACACAAAAGTAACAGTTTTTGGTGTCCATTAATAGATCTATCTTACCTATACAAGTATATAAAATTTGTAAATACGATAGTGGGTACGTCTTTATCACTATTTCGATGACCTTGTCTTGCTATCCCAACACAAAGACCAGTTGCTGGTTCTCAGGGAACCTGTAATCTCCACCTTGACCAGCTTCAGGTGGCTCAAAATCTGAAAAAAAAAAAACAACTACCGGCTCGACGGTCTACACGACCCCTATGGTCAAGTGGTCCCTGCAGAGGTTATACCCTCTCCAGTCAGGTTTTCTGCAGCAAAGGAAATCAAGGAGCAACAGTCAACCTATTCACATATCAACGACGTGGAGCAGCCTCTTCTGGTGTCTTCAGCACAAAATCTACTCAATTGTCACTCCGTTGCCCCATCTCATAGTCAAGGTCATGACTGATGCCAGCGGTACCTGTTGGGGAGCCCTCTGCAGTTAGGATCTGGCTTAAGGCAAGTTGGGTACGCATCTTCTCAACCCGGGCTAGAATGTCCTAGATCTTCGGGCAGCCTAGTGTGCCCTTCAGTTCTTCTCCCATCTTCGGGAGGGAGAGTCAGTATTATAAGAATGGACGACACAATGGTGATCTTCTATGTGAAGAGTCATAGGGGCACTCGAAGCTCCACACTATTCCTGGAGTTCGAGCCCATCATATCTTGGGCCCAGAAGAGCCTGACCGGCATTTCAATGGCCTATATTCCCCGAATCAAGATCGTCTGATCAGATTCCTGTTGTGCAGACACTAAAGAATGATCTTCTCATGTGCAGACATTCAAGTGGATTCTGTTCCTGGGAGTCAATCCCGAAGTGGATCTTTTTTCTTCACAGGCAACCTCAAGCTGGTGAGGTGTTACAACCCGGGGCCATTACAGCTAGGCCTCTGGAGTGGGTGCCCTGACAGATCGATTGAGCTTCAAGAGGGCATATGCCTTTTCCATCACTCCCAATAATCCTCCGAAGATCTCATAATGAAGCAGTCAAAGTGGTAGCAGTAGCTCCTTACTGGCCAAATGAGCCTTGACCTCCCCTCCTGAGCCAGCTCAGCTTCCGGGATTCGGTGACTCTCCCTCTCAGGCTGGACCTTCTTTCTCAAGGGACAGTCCTGCACCCTTGTCCGGCTCAGGTGTGCTTCAAGGGTGATTGCCACTCTCATGAACTCTACGGAGATATGCAGGAATTAGGTCGATAGGAGAATTCGGGTCAAGTTCTCATTCTTCGGGCAGCTCATGTAGAAATCCAAAAGCTCAGGATATCTTCAGCTTTTTTTTTCGGCCTAGATTTATTTCTGTCCATCAGCTTTCTTAGAGCCCAAGTCTCAGCCTTGTCGGCCTTCTCCGGAACTTCGTGGGCTGTTCACCCTTTAGTCCAGCAGTTGTTCCATGGGCAGTTAAAACTTAGCCCTCAAAAAGGAGACCAAGATTCCCAACTGAGACCTTCCCCTTGTCATTGTCTCACTGTCTAAACTCAGTAACACGGGGTCCTCCCCGCTTTCTATTGGAGACCTTTTTAACTAAAATCAATGTCCTAGTAGCCATTACCTTGGCTAGAGGGTCTCGGAGGTCACGTCCCTAGGTTACGAAGAACCTTTTTCTGTCCTTCTTCCCGGATCCTTATTCCTATGCTCAGCTCAAATCCGAGAATTACCTCAAGGTTCCATAAGATCCAGGAAATCGTCCTATCTACATTCAGGACCCAGGAGTCCACTAAAGTTCATCCTCTTTTGGACACTCTGTGTACCTGTCCATCCTGCACTTTGGCAGTAACAAACTAAATCAAGCCTCGACCAGAATGAATTGTCCAGTTCATCCATCAGCCTTATAGAGCTAGGATCCTAACTAATCTGGAGGCAGTGACGGCACATTCCACCAAGGGTATAGCGGCTTCATGGGCAGCAGCCCGGTACGTGTGTCCAGGCGTTATCTGCAAGCGGCCTCATGAGCCCCTATTAAAACCTTAATGTCAGATTACTTTACTGAGCCTGCTTCGCTTTCTTCTGTGATCTTAGGTTTATAAATCCTGTTGGTTGGCGGGTCAAATTATATTTATTGCTGTTCAGCATACCCACCCGTGTGGTATGGCTAGTTATTTCCCACACGTAGGCTGCCATGGAGTCTGTCAGGAAAAAGGAAAATTTATTATCAAATACTTATCGTAATTTTCCTTTCCTGATGGACTCCATGGCAGACGGAGTTCCCACCCATCGGTCAAAGAGTAGGCTAGTTACGGAACACAGTCTATACAGGTGAGCTCAATCTTATAGGGTAGGGGGTCCTATAGCATTGGAGAGGAGGCGGGGTTAACCCACATGTAGGCTGCCATGGAGTCCATCAGGAAAGGAAAATTACGGTAAGTATTTGATAATAAATTTTCCTTTTTTTGAAAAAAGAGATCAGCAGACGAAGGATGCATCCTAGATGAAACATATCATTGAATTGAGAGTCCTGGCAAACAACTGGATTGAACCCTTTTTCTTTTTTTTCTTTTCTTTAACTTGCAATTTAAGACACTAAAAAATTGATTTTTTTTTTTGCACCAAGGGGGTTAATGAGTTATGTTGTGGAGTGGGGGGAGTGATTGTACACAAAAACACTATTCACAAAGTTTAGAAGGGAATGAATTATAGGTGTGAAGGGTGTGAGAGGAGAGGGTGTGAGAGGGTGGGGGAGGGTGGGGGAGGGTGGGGTTAGTGGAGGGGAAGGTAATTGATAATTGTCTTTTTTTTTGGTGTGCTTACAGATCTATTAGAAACAATATAATTGTTATGGGATATATGCTATATAAGTAATTAAGTATTACATGGGATAATATTTTTTTTTTCTTTTTGTTTTGTTTTTTTCTTCTTGCAATTTAAGACATCAAAAAATGGGAATTTTTTTCTTCTGCACTAAGGGGTTAAAGAGTTATGTCGTGGAGTGGGGGGAGTGATGGTTCACAAAACACTATTCACTAAGTTTAGAAGGAAATGAGTTATAGGTGTGAAGGGTGTGAGAGGAATGAGTGGGGGAGGGAGGGATGTGTGGAGGGGAAGGTAACTGATAACACTCTTTTTTTTTCTTGTTGTGTGCTTACAGATTTATTAGAAATAATATAACTGTTACGGAATATATGCTATAAGTAATTAAGTATTACATGGGATAATATTTTTTTTTCTCACTATGTGAATACTAATTAGTAATCTAAGATAATTTATATTGGATAAACACAAGTTTGGTTATGTATACACAATTTAAAGGGGTTCTTGGTGGCATGTATGGAGGTGACCAGGCCTGTGCTGGCCATCGGGACTACTGGGAGTTTCCCGGTGGGCCGATTGGCAGCGGGCCACTACACTTCAATGACTCTGACTGTCAGTGTCTCTCTCTGTCTGAGCGTCGCCGGGCGGCTCCGCTCCTGCACTCGGCGGGCGGCGCCGGCGTCACACAAACATAGGCATCATCACTCCCCCAGGCACTCCCCCTAACATTATAGCCAGTTGGGCGGCCTCTTTGTCCCGGCGCCGTGACGTCACTCACGGCCGGAGGGCGGAGGCGGCCTGGGGACATAGGAGGAGGCGGAGCCAGGGCGTAGCAAAGCAAGCCTGTAAGACTGCAACCTAGAGGAGCCGAGGCCGAGGAGGAGGATTTGGAATTTCGGAATCGGATCGGAACCATAATACCAGACCAAGTTGCAGGCAGCCACCAGCAAGTACAGAGTACAGTGTCAGAGACCAAGTCTATAGTGTGAATTGTGATTCATCATTCAAGTAAGCAGCACTATACTAATAACTTTACTAATAATAATAGTAAGTAACTGAATATGCAGCATGGCGGGGGGGAGGGGGGAGGGGTAAATCTGTACTGTAAATGTACTGCCACTGGTCATGGTTAAATTATTCATCAGTTACCATGGCCAGTGGCATTAAATTAATAATTGACCAGTGGCATTAAATTAATATTAATGCCACAGTGGCATTAATATTAATTTAATGCCACTGGTCAATTATTAATTTAATGCCGCTAACCACGGTAACTGATGAATAATTTATTGCCACTGGTCAATTATTAATTTAATGCCACTGGTCAATTATTAATTTAATGCCACTGGTCAATTATTAATTTAATGCCACTGGCCACGGTAACTGATAAATAATTTAATGCCACTGGTCATGGTAATTGATGGATAATTTAATGCCACTGGTCACGGTAACTGATTAGTAATTTAATGTCACTGGTCATGGTAATTGATGGATAATTTAATGCCACTGGTCACGATAACTGATTAGTAATTTAATGTCACTGGTCATGGTATTTGACGAATAATTTAATGTCACTGGTCACGGTAATTGATGAATAATTTAATGCCACTGGTCACGATAACTGATTAGTAATTTAATGCCACTGGTCATGGTAATTGATGGATAATTTAATGCCACTGGTCACGATAACTGATTAGTAATTTAATGTCACTGGTCATGGTAATTGATGAATAATTTAATGTCACTGGTCATGGTAATTGATGAATAATTTAATGCCACTGGTCACGATAACTGATTAATAATTTAATGCCACTGGTCATGGTAATTGATGGATAATTTAATGCCACTGGTCACGATAACTGATTAGTAATTTAATGTCACTGGTCATGGTAATTGATGAATAATTTAATGTCACTGGTCACGGTAATTGATGAATATTTTAATGCCACTGGTCACGATAACTGATTAGTAATTTAATGTCACTGGTCATGGTAATTGATGAATAATTTAATGTCACTGGTCACGGTAATTGATGAATAATTTAATGCCACTGGTCACGATAACTGATTAGTAATTTAATGTCACTGGTCATGGTAATTGATGAATAATTTAATGCCACTGGTCACGGTAACTGCGGTAACTGATTAGTAATGTTATATCACTGGTGATGCTAACTGATTAATAATTTAATATCACTAGTCATGGTAACTGATTAATAATTTAATGTCACTGGTCACGGTTACTGATTAATAATTTAATGTCACTGGTCACGGTAAATGATTAATTTAATGCCACTGGTCTCTGTTTATACATACAGTGGAATGTTTTTACTTATTTTTTTGCGCAATTGCGTATAGTTTATATACTGTTTTTGTGTGTGTTTGCAAAATTAAAGTGGGCCGGTCTGGATGAAGTCCAGGGCCAAATTTTTGTCCCAGTCCAGCCCTGGAGGTGACTGGGGAGTGTTTCAGTGCTTGGTGGTACTGAGGGCGATTCACTATAGGGACATGAGATGTTTGGGTTTTTTTTTGTTTTTTCTGGAATTATGTTCACAGTATGATGAAATGTGGTGGGTAATATACACAATATGTTTTGTATGGGTTATTAAAAGGGAAAGACGTTTTATATGTGTGTGTTTTTTTTTTTTTTTCTTTATCCTTTGAACACTATTCTGTAATTATAGATATTTTTCAAGGGACTAATAGCGCATGTTTGGTAGTGTACACACAATTGAAGGGGATTTTGGAAGTATGCATGGGGATAATTGGGGAGTGTTTTTGTTTTTTTTTGGGGGGGGGGGGTTTGCATTGAGGGTGAATCACTATAAAAGCATAAAATGTTTTTTTTTTTTTTTTTTTTTTTTTTATTATTATATTTACAGTTTGATGAGAGGTTGTAGGCAATATACACAGTATGTTTTGTATAGGATAAAAAGGAAAAGAAAGGAAAGACATTTTATAGGTGTTTTTTTTTCTCATAGAAAGAAGGTGGGTAGGATGGGGAAAATGAAATTAAGGGAAGCGGGATTATTGTGGATTCGGATAATAGAGGTTGGGATTCTTGGTAGGGGTGAATTTAGTTGGGTTAGTATGGGAAATGTGATTGCGTATAATGAGCTTTTTTGGTCATAAAATCATAAAATGATAATGGCAGTGAGCACTGTACAGGAGCCCGTTGCGCGGACTCATACTTGCTTGACAGCACCCCCCATAGTGAACGCCTCTCCTCTGGGTGGAGGGAAAGTCGGAGGCATTGGGGTTTTTCTTCTTTTTTTTTTTTTTTTTTTTTCAGAGGACTGGTTCGGAAAAGTACTCAGTCAGCTGTCCTCCTGGGGAGCTTTTTTCTTTTTTTTTGGCTCTTAGGGAAGAGGAATATTGATTCAGAATTTTTTTTTTGTTTGTTTTGTTTTTTTGTTTTTTTTTCTCCTTCCGTCCAGCTCTCTTCTCTCACCTTCTCCATCTCTTCTCTCTTTAAGATTGAGCAAACGATTAAAATGACTAAAATAACCTTTACATCATACAATGTTAAGGGACTAAATAGCCCTGAGAAATGGATAAGATTACTGGCAGAATTAAAGAGATTTAAATCCCAAATTATTTTTCTCCAGGAAACACATTTTAAAAGGGAAAAAACTCCATGGCTTAAAAACCATGTTTTCCTGAAAATATATCATAGTGCATCGCAGACTTCAAAATCCTGTTAGGTATCTATTTTAATAGCTAAAAAAGTGCCATGGAAGGAATTAGGCGTGATCACGGATGAAGGGGGTCGTCTCCTTATAGTAAAGGGGACTTTGGGTCTTCAGAAAATCACACTGGTAAATTTATACTTACCAAATGAGGATCAAGTAAACTCCCTGGAGACATACTTACAGAGAGTGCAACAACATAAGGAAGGAATCAGTATTGGGGGGCGACCTTAATATGGCCTTAGACCCACTGAAAGATACATCCAAAGGGTCATCTCACCTTTCATATGTCAAATTAAGGAAATTGAAAAAAATTTTACAAGAATTACAATTGATAGATAGTTGGAGAGTGGTTTATGCACAGGACAGGGATTATACATTTTTTTTTCGGTGAAGTATAAGACCTATTCCAGAACTGACTATATTTTTGTCTCCCAAAATATAATTACGTCCCTAGTAAAAGCTTTGATTGGGTCATTTACCCTATCAGATCATGCTCCGATAGAGTGCACGCTAGAAATGGGGGAGGAAGAATGTAAAGAATGGTTTTGGAAGATTAACAAAACCCTCCTTAAGGACAGTGAATATGAGGGGAAATTAAAGCAAGAATTAGAATCTTTTTTTTTATAACAAATGAAACAGGGGAAACATCACCATTTTGTATATGGGAGACACATAAATGCTTCATGAGAGGTATGTTTATTTCCTTGGGGACACATAGGAAATGGAAACTAAATGAACAAATTGACTTGTTGCTTAAACGGATCAGGGAATTAGAAGTAATACACAAAAAATCCCAGGCTCAAACAATAGAACAGGAACTTGCTGGCCTACGCGAAAAACTCAATTTACAGTTAATAGAAAAAGCAAAATCTAAATTAATTAAGGGAAGAAGGACTTTTTAGGAATTTGGGAATAAACCAGGAAGATTGTTGGCAAATGCTCTTAGAGAAACCACCACACGCAACCATATTACACAGATTAAAACATTGAAGGATGAATTGGTTAACTCTCCACAGAAAATCGCATAGACATTCAAGGAATACTATGAGAATTTATATCAGTTAAAAAAGAAATCTAACCCAATAAACGTTCAAAAAAAGTGGGAAGCGGTGAGGGAATATATTGAAGAGACGGAAATGCCAAAGCTAACAGAAGAAGCAGCCAGGGAACTCGATGCCCCAATTTCAACAGAGGAATTTATAGCAACGTTAAAATCATTGAATGTGGGCAAAGCCCTGGGCCAAGATGGGTACACTCTGTCATATTACAGAAAATATGCAGAGGAATTGGCCCCGAGATTCGTACCAGCTTATAATTCACTATGAGATGGGATGCAAATCCCAATAGAAACATTACTGGCACATATAACAGTGATTCTGAAAGAGGGGAAAGATCCCTCCCAATGTTCTAATTACTGACCTATTTCACTGCTGAATGTGGATTTAAAAGTATTTACAAAGATTTTAGCCATAAGACTATATGCTAGATTATATCCCGGGTCTAATCCATCCAGACCAGGTGGGATTTCCCCCCCGGAGAGGGAAGGAAGAGAGAATACACAGAGGGTGGTGAACACGATCTACCTTGCACAAAGGCAGCAAAAACCAATGGTGATAATCTCTCGTGGAAAAAGCCTTTGACAGGGTAGACTGGATTTTTTTAAAGGCGGTACTACAACATTGCTAGAGTGAAGATAGATGATAGAACCTCAGAGTCCTTCCTTATTGAAAATGGAACACGACAGGGGTGCTCTCTTTCACCACTGATTTTTATTTTGACAATAGAACCTTTCCTAAGGAAAATTAGGGCTAATGTGAATATTAAGGGGATAAAAATAAAGGAAGAAGAACAGAAACTTGCGGCGTATGCCGACAATTTAATTTTCTTCGTAACTTCTCCAATCATATCTATCCCATCCTTGTTGATGGAGCTGAGTGAATATGGGAAAATATCTAATTTTAAAGTAAATTACGGGAAATCTAAAGCAATGGGGATAGAAATAAAGGAGCCCCTTTTACAGTTGGTAACCACACAATTCGAATTTAGGTGGACCAACTCGTATATAAGCTATTTAGGGATGAAAATATCAAAAAATCTGAAGGAATTATTTGAGCCTAATTACATACCAATGGCTAAACAGATCAAACTGGATTTGTCGAGATGGGATAAAGAGATTTTTACATGGTTCGGGAGAACAAATATTATTAAGATGAATGTGATGCCAAGACTTCTGTATTTAATACAGACCTTGCCAATTAAAATTCCTCCAAGCTTTTTAAGAGATCTTAGATCAAGATTTCTGAAATGTATCTGGGTTGGGAAACCAGCAAGAGTACATAGAACTATACTATCACTACCTAAAGGAAAAGGAGGGATAGGGCTTCCAGATCCAATAAGATACCAAGAGGCTTCTCATTTAACCAGAGTGATGGAATGGTGTGGACTTCAGCAGGATCATACATTTTTCAAGGGACAGTCGTTTATTATTAAAAAGAGAAATTGAAAGAGAAATAGCACCTGAATTAGATTTTTTTTACAATGATGCAGCTAGAAGCGTTTATTAAATCAAAATCTAATATGTATACAGAAGTAAGAGCATTGACCGGGTTTGAGGATGTGTGTTTGAAGGGAGAAACAATGAGACATCCGTTGTCCTATTTCTATACTGTATTGACGGGAATAGAATCGCCTCAGGAACTAACTTTCCTACAAACATGGGAAGGAGACTTAGGGACATCATTCTCCCAAGAACAGAAAAATAGGATCTTAGTATTTAATCAAAAGGCATCAGTAGAAAGCAGATATCAGGAGGGGGGATATAAAATCCTTACCAGATGGTATAGGACGCCGAATGTGCAACATTGGATTTACCCCCAGGTGTCAGAGGTAAGTTGGAGATGTCATAAAGAAGATGGGACAATTCTACATATCTTCTGGGAATGTACGAGAATAAGAGAGTTCTGGGAAATGGTTGCAGAAAATACTAAAACAATAACAGGATTCTCCTTGGGAAATAATCCGGCAACTTTTTTATTGCTAGATTTCCCGTTATCAGCAGAAACATTTTAAAACTCCCTGCTGAGACACCTTTTAACAGCAGCTAGGGCGTGTATCCCTGCTCTGTGAAAAAAAGACAGCTCTCCAACTAGGGCACAATGATTGGCCAGAATTGCAGAAATACAACAAATGGAAAATCTTACTTTGACAATGAAAGACCAAGATGAGAAGTACCGGACAACATGGGCCCCATATTTGGACTATAGGGAGAGAATGGACTGAAGTGGTGAGAGATGGAGGGGAGGGGAAAGAGGGAGGGGTCGAGAGGAGTTCTTTTTTATATTTTTTCGCAATCTTTTTTTTTTTTTTTTTTTTTTATTACGCCGGGTTAGGGAGGGGGTAAAAGGGGATTTTTTTTTTTTTTGGAGCAATGGGTTAATAGTAGAAAAAGGGAATTCACAAGGAATTAAAATGTCAATTAAAGGTAACATATGATGTGCAGATGAATACATTTACTTAAGACGTATTAAGCTGGCACTATATGAGTGCAATGAATTGTATTGTAAAACCCATGAAAAATAAAGAATTAAAAAAAAAAAAGAAAGGCATGCTTTCCCGGCATTATATAAGAGATCTTTTTGTGCTTTTAAGCGCAAATAAATTATATGCTTATAGGGAGAAGCTTAGAATTTCCTTGACATTAATGGCGGGCCAGAAAGGAAGCCAACAGATCTTCTTAATTCAGCGGACCTCGAGGGGGAAGAGACCTCCAGAACCAGATCAGCACAGGCCGGCCTATAGTAAGACAACCATACTTCAAGTTTTTTTAACATTTTTGCTGTTCTGTGTTCGGGATCTTGATTCTCTGTCCGCTGTATGAGGTAAGATCTGCCAGGCGAAGAACCTTATGGTTTTTTTTGTCGCTCCCTTTATGATGGGACTTTTATTGTAGGTTATACTTTTGTCATTGTAAGTAGGTCTATCAATTGGGGAAGCACCTATATTTAAATCCTCTATAGGTCCCATTTAATACAAATCTAAAGTGAATGTTGTGTATGACTGAACAAGCTGTGTAATTGTATGCTGTGTGATATCTTTGTGATGTATATGAGAAATAGAAATGGATGAATTGTGATTTTTACCTTTGCATGGGACCAAGACACATGTCCCTATAATTGTAAAAATATTTTTAAAGGGTTTGGTTTTAAGTTGAAATGCCTGTTGCATATCCAAGTGCCCATGCATTGTTGGGACATCACAACAGGAGCTGTTTACACCCTGTGGGGGGTCTCAGGTTTCTAGGTAATAGCATGGGGGAGTTCTGTTGACTTTCTAACTCTCAGAGTCTAATATTGTGTTGTATTTGGGACAAGAGTGTATTGTTTAAGACGTTTTATTTCATGTTTTATGTAACTTTTGCGTTTTTGGATATATTACATAATTGCATGGTTGGTGGGGCTGGGTGGAGGCACCAGTCCATCCAGTTCAGCCTGAGTGAGTGTGGGTGTGTGTCTGCGGTTGTCCTTGTCTCTGTGCATGTGCATTGTGTCTCACTGAGATGCTCATATTTGTTTAAAGTTACTCATATAGCGCCATCGGTTTGCACAGGGCTCCACACATGCATTGCGCGCTTGTGACGGTCCATGCCCTCAGGGAGCCCACAGACCGGGGTCCCCGGTTTGCATTCATATACTAGGGCCAATTTTGGACAGAGGCCAATTGGCTTACCAGCATGTCTTTGGAGTGTGGGAGGAAACTGGTGTGCCTAAAGGAGATCCATGCAGGCATGGGGAGAGCATGCAGGCTCCAGGTGGGTGGTGTCATGGTTGGGATTCGAGCCGGCGACCCTTTTTGCTGCTGGGTGGGAGTGCTAGCCACTACACCACTGTACCATCCAATATTGTTTAGTTAAATATGCCTATATTTTAATATAGGCCCTAATTGACATAGCCTAAAGTGTTTGTCTAAGGATAAATGTGAATATTGGTGTCTCAATTGTATAGTCAGTTTTTGCAGGGAGAAATCCTGGTCTGTCTTGTCATTTGTTAATGTCGGCCATTTTTCTGTAGTCCGGGTTTCAACCACCATTTTGCCGTGGATCAATTTTCGATTGCTGCAACTGCCTGTTTCTGCTGATTTTAGTCTCAATCGAAATATCTCTGGTTTTGTACTGAATTCCATTTCCAGTAGAATCATTTAGGTTTTTGTTCCAGTTGTTTTAAAGAAGTTTAGGTTTCTAGTAAAGAAATCTCGATTTTGGCGGGATCAACAACTAAATTTCATGTGTTAATGGCGCCATTTTGTTGTGGCCTGGCTTTCGTTTGCCATTTTCCATTCTTGTAGTCACCATGTGGCCACGTCTTGATTTTCATTTGTCCCGGCTGCCATTTTGTGTCTGCTGTGTTTGGGTGGAATTGCTATTTTGGTTTATAGAGACACTGTTTCCTTTTAAATGAATTCAATCTTTTCAGTTTTTGTACTTTTAAAACGGTGTGTGTTGTTTTTGTTTTTGATTGTTTGTGGCCTGCAGTGGAAGGGAAAGACTTTGGTTGACCTCCCTCAGCCGTCTTTTTGCAGGAGTTTCAGTATTTGGTTTTTGTTACACTGTTGTGTGGTATTTTGGTCTCAAAACTTGTGGTTTGACTTCCCAGGGGATATGTGAGTCAAGGGGGATTCCCTCCCATTTGCAATATGGGGGTTTATTCCACACACTCCTGGACAAAAGTTTTTAATTGTTGATGTTAGCCATAGATTTTTCTAATGTCTTGATAGACAAAATATGAAGCTATTCAAGGCTTCCCCTCCCCCTCCCTCTTCCTACTCAGGTGTGCAACAGGAAGTTGGTGGGAGGGGCTTTTGGTCTTTTGATTTGTGTTTGGAAGGACAAAATCATTTTTATTTTCAAATTAAATTAAGGTTTATACTGTAATACAGTTTTGGGTAGAGAGCAAACAGGAGGCATCCAAGTTATTGTTGTAATATATAGGTACAGAGAGAAGCCATAAGATTGTTTTTGTTTTGAATAGCGGAGGATTTCATGGTGTTTTTGTAGTTGTCAGATGAACACGTTTAGAAGGTTGTATATCGTGAGACTGGTCGGGCCGTGTATAATAGTCGAAATTCCAGTGCGCGATTGTATTAGCATAAACGTGAGGAGTAGTATGCTAACAGCCCCATTTAGGCCGTGTATAATAATCGGAATGTGGGGGTTGATTATAGTGATAAAGGCGCAAACCATAACCGCTCCGAAAATAAAGCGCAGGGTTCTCTGGACGCAGAGTTCACCAAAAAAGCGATTTGAATCATCATGGGCAATGGGTCGTCCATGCACCCCAGTCAGACAGCTACATAATACATGAAATCTGAGTATAGGGAAAAGGCCATTAAACCCCAGAAAGATTGACATAGGTGGTCCAAGGATACTATTTTGGGTATCCCTCTGGAGTTGATGTAGCGCGACTGCGGCTTCAGAAATCTGTAATGTTAATGTTGAGTGAGTTGATGAATGCGTAGTACACGTTTGTGAGATTAAAAATACACAGGCCTGTTTTTGAACTTTGTGTGGCTGGTCCATGCAAAGATTTCGAGATGCTCTCGTGCTTTTCAAATTGTATTCTTTTTCTATCGCTAAAAGAGTGAAGGCAACATTCCATCTGGTCGTTTTTATTTTTTCATTTTTTGTTTTGGGAACAAAATATCTCCCCCATATTTGTATCTAAATGTTTGTCTCATGTTTTAGTCTTCTCAATGTTTGTATGTAGTAACATGTTTGAACCTACCGCGACAGCCCTCTTACATGTCGCGGCTGTTGTATTTTAGTAAAAATCTGAAAGTAAGATTTACAGAGGGTTTAGTGATCGGTTTTGTGGAATGTCAGTGACAATTTACCAATGTACACAAATGTTGTATTGTTTACCATTCTTTGAAGGATAGAGTAATAACCTTTGTTTATAAGTATCTTTTCAGGTCCAAGGAGTTTACGTACATAGAAAGCAGGTGTATAAGAAGATAAAAGTATCATAGGCTGTTTCACAGTTTTTTTTTTTCTGCACCATTCTAAACCCTGCATGTCTTCCTCCAGTTTGTAATGAGGAGGAAGAAAAGGGGGGATGAGAGTGGTGAGAATGACAAATTTTCAAACCAATAATACAAATCACTCTAATGCCCCGTACACACGGTCGGACATTGATCCGACATTCCGACAACAAAATCCTAGGATTTTTTCTGACGGATGTTGGCTTAAACTTGTCTTGCATACACACGGTCACACAAAGTTGTCGGAAAATCCGATCATTCTGAATGCGGTGGCGTAAAACAAGTACGTCGGGACTATAAACGGGGCAGTAGCCAATAGCTTTCATCTCTTTATTTATTCTGAGCATGCGTGGCACTTTGTGCGTCGGATTTGTGTACACACGATCGTAATTTCCGACAACGGATTTTGTTGTCGGAAAATTTTATAGCCTGCTCTCAAACTTTGTGTGTCGGAAAATCTGATGGAAAATGTGTGATGGAGCCCGAATTTCCGACAACAAGGTCCTATCACACATTTTCGTTCGGAAAATCCAACCGTGTGTACAGTGCATTATTCTAGCCAAGTTTGTAACCTAGTAGGAACGAAAGGTTCCACGACTTTTTTTTCCTTTGGGGAATTTGAGTTAGCAGTCTGGTGAAGGACGCTCCCATAAGAACCTTTATTTTCAATGGTTCAAGGTATTACACCCCAGATGGTAAGATGCAGTGACCACAGTCATTAAGTTCCCACATGTCTGGATTATTGCCATATGAGGTTTGTTTGGTGGTCAACCAAAACCGGTGTTGTACTTTCCTCAGCAGCTGTCAACATTCTCAGCTAATGGGGTGGGTGCAGTCACTGTAACATGACCTTCAAAAGGTCCACCACAGGATTCATGAGTCCCTCCTGGACCCTGACACAATAACCAGTTTACATTCTTTCTAACCAGGTGACTGGATCGTTGTAAAGAAGCTCGAGGGACAAGACCAGGCCATCCACTGCAAGAAGCTGCTCAACTACACCAAAAGGATGAGAAGTATCTTTGTTTATTTATATTTTTAAAGTGTATTTTCCAACTAGCTAAGAAAGCAAACAGAACACATGGTGGGGTCTACTCTGAATCTCCACCGAGCTCTAGTGCCCCAGCGATGACGGCGGTACATGCTATATGTGACGTTCATATTGGTGTGAGGAGTTTTGACAAACTAGTAAAATCCAATCAGACACTTGTCAATAGAACTTAACGATACATTTCTAGAGGATAAAATTAATTATAATTTTAACAATAGCTCTGGTTCTCGCCAGCTTTGGTATCGGGATAACTAGGTAGCCTACAAGCGTGCTTCAACTTTAGTTTGGTATTAATGCGGATCTACAGCTTAAAGGTAATTTCCCTAAGGCAAGAGGTTCATGTGTGCAGGTGAAACTCGTCCCAGCATGTTATGTCATGGCCGATCGTTAGGATATGATGGTGAAAGAGAAGGTAAGAATGGCAGGGACAGCTAGAAGGGAATTGCTTGTACACGGTGGGGGCTTGAGCTTATGAAACTATTGAACAGCAGAGCTTAGATATCAGTCAGACGAGGACCGGGAACGGTACATTCTGGAAGAGACACTGGCAGGAGACATGGGTGACCTAACAGAAGATCAGCTCATCGATTACAAAGATGCTTTTAACCTCTTCGACAAGACTGGAGATGGTAAAATCTTCTATTTCCAGTGTGGGGATGTCTTACGAGCTTTGGGACAAAACCCAACAAATGCAGAAGTCATGAAAGTTTTGGGAAACCCAAAGATGGATGAGATGAACACCAAGATGCTTGACTTTGAGCAGTTCCTTCCCATGTTGCAAACAATTGCTAAAAACAAGGACCAGTGCACAATGGAGGACTTCAACGAGGGTCTGAAAGTGTTTGACAAGGAAGGCAATGGATGTGTAATGGGGGCTGAACTTCGTCATGTACTAATTACTCTAGGAGAAAAGATGCAAGAGGACGAGGTGGAAAATCTTTTGCTTGGGCATGAAAATGCTAATGGTGAAATTAATTACGAAGAACTGGTCCGGATGGTAATGTTGGGCTGATTCTTCTCTGCTATAGACCACAAGCATCCAAAAGGGGGCAGCTCTTTGTATTAATGTTCCTGTCTGTTTTTATTTTCCTTGGACGGAAGGTTGAGCCTACTAGTGGTGGGCATTTTTGTTTTCCTCCACTGGTCTGTCTCATGGGAGCAGTTTTATTTCCTCCAGTTCAACACAGGGGAGTTGTTGCTCCTGGAGACAAGTGATTATAACCTCATCAATGCTCCCACACGTGACCCACTGCAAAAGGACCCTGGAGTTTAAAAGCTATTGTACCATGCAGATAATAAATTATTTCTATTTTTTTCCTTTTCGCCAAATAAACTGCATGCCTTTTTTCAAAACTTAAAAAAAAAAAAAAAAAAAAGAAACTATTGAACAATTTTTCATCCATTGAGGATTAGGGATGAGCTTCGTGTTCGAGTCGAGCCCATGTTCGACTCAACATCGTCTGTTCGATTGTTCGCCGAATTGCGAACGATATGGGCCGTTCGCGCCAAATTCGAGTGGCGCGTCACGGCCCATAATTCACTGCGGCATCACAGTGCATTGTTGGCTGATGATTGGCCAAGCATGCACTATTACCCGCATGCTTGGCCAATCACAGCGCTGTCTATACAGAGAGCTGTAATTGGCCAAAGCCAGGGTGGCTTTGGCCAAATATGGCTCAGGGGGTTTAGTACACGCCCCACACTATATAAGGTCGCCTGCACGTCGGTTCTGTGTAGTGTGTGTTCCGGCGTTGAGAGACAGAGACAGAGAGACAGTGTCATTTGATTTAGATAGATTAGGCAGGACAGTCAGTTAGTTAGCTGCACTTACAATGTATTGTGTATATATATGCATCCCAGGTGTTGTATATATATATACAACACCTGGGATGTATATAAATATATATATATATATATATATATATATATATATATATATATATATATATATATATATATATATACTGTATTCAGTTTTGCTAGATCCGTTCCTGTTATTATCTTCCTACTGACAGGCAGGCAGGTGTTGTTACAGTATTCTTCTGATCCTATTAGTCCTATTACCTACAGTATTTACAGTTAGTGTAGTGTGTCCTCTGTACAGTGTGCACCTAAAGCTACCTGTAGAAGATTGGTGGTGTTTTTCTGATCCTATCACTACCGCAGGCAGCTACATTATTTTTAAGTGTAGTGTGACCTCTGCACAGTGTTCAGCTAAAGCTACAAGTTAGTGTAGTGCGACCTGTGCACAGTGTTCAGCTAAAACTCCAAACAGGTGTAGTGCGACCTCTGCACAGTGTTCAGCTAAAGCTACAAGTTAATGTAGTGCGACCTCTGCACAGTGTTCAGCTAAAGCTCCAAGTTAGTGTAGTGCGACCTCTGCACAGTGTTCAGCTAAAGCTACAAGTTAGTGTAGTGCGACCTCTGCACAATGTTCAGCTAAAGCTACAAGTTAGTGTAGTGCGACCTCTGCACAGTGTTCAGCTAAAGCTCCAAGTTAGTGTAGTGCGACCTCTGCACAGTGTTCAGCTAAAGCTACAAGTTTGTGTAGTGAGACCTCTGCACAGTGTTCAGCTACAGCTACCTGTAGAAGGTTGGTGTTGTTTTCCTGATCCTATCCCTACCGCAGGCAACTACATTATTTACACGTTAGTGTAGTGCGACCTCTGTACAGTGTTCAGCTAAAGCTACAAGTTAGTGTAGTGCGACCTCTGCACAGTGTTCAGCTAAAGCTACCTGTAGAAGGTTGGTGTTGTTTTCCTGAACCTATCACTACCGTAGGCAGCTACTTTATTTACACGTTAGTGTAGTGCGACCGCTGCACAGTATTCAGCTAAAGCCACAAGTTAGTGTAGTGCGACCTCTGCACTGTGTTCAGCTAAAGCTACAAGTTATTGTAGTGCGACCTCTGCACAGTGTTCAGCTAAAGCTACCTGTAGAAGGTTGGTGGTGTTTTCCTGATCCTATCACTACCGCAGGCAGCTACATTATTTACACATTAGTGTAGTGCGACCTCTGCACAGTGTTCAGCTAAAGCTACCTGTAGAAGCTTGGTGTTGTTTTCCTGATCCTATCACTACCGCAGGCAGCTACGTTATATAAAACGTTAGTGTAGTGCGACCTCTGCACAGTGTTCAGCTAAAGCTACCTGTAGAAGGTTGGCGGTGTTTTCCTCATCCTATCACTACCGCAGGCAGCTACATTATTTACACGTTAGTGTATTGCAACCTCTGTACAATGTTCAAATAAAGCTACCTGTAGAAGATTGGTGTTGTTTTCCTGATCCTATCACTACCACAGGCAGCTACATTATTTACACGTTAGTGTAGTGTGACCTCTGCACAGTATTCAGCTAAAGCTACAAGTTAGTGTAGTGCGACCTCTGTACAGTGTTCAGATAAAGCTACCTGTAGACGGTTGGTGTTGTTTTCCTGATGCTATCACTACCGCAGGCAGCTACATTATTTACACGTTAGTGTAGTGCGATGTCTGCACAGTGTTCAGCTAAAGCCACAGGTTATTGTAGTGCGACCTCTGCATTGTGTTCTGCTAAAGCTACAAGTTAGTGTAGTGCGACCTCTACACAGTGTTCAGCTAAAGCTACCTGTAGAAGGTTGGTGTTGTTTTCCTGATCCTATCACTACCGCAGGCTGCTACATTACTTACACGTTAGTGTAGTGCGACCTCTGCACAGTGTGCAGCTAAAGCCACAAGTTAGTGTAGTGCGACTTCTGCACTGTGTTAAGCTAAAGCTACAAGTTAGTGTAGTGCAACCTCTGCACAGTGTTCAGCTAAAGCTACCTGTAGAAGGTTGGTGGTGTTTTCCTGATCCTATCACTACCGCAGGCAGCTACATTATTTACACGTTAGTGTAGTGTAGGGATGAGCCGAACACCCCCCGGTTCGGTTCGCACCAGAACCCGCGAACGGACCGAAAGTTCGCACGAACGTTAGAACCCCATTGACGTCTATGGGACTCGAACGTTCGAAATCAAAAGTGCTCATTTTAAAGGCTAATTTGCATGGTATTGTCCTAAAAAGGGTTTGGGGACCCGGGTCCTACCCCAGGGGACATGTATCAATGCAAAAAAAACTTTTAAAAACGGCCGTTTTTTCGGGAGCAGTGATTTTAATGATGCTTAAAGTAAAAAAAAAAAAGTGAAATATTCCTTTAAATATCGTACCTGGGGGGTGTCTATAGTATGCCTGTAAAGTGACGCGTGTTTCCCATGTTTAGAACAGTCCCTGCACCTACAGTATTTACAGTTAGTGTAGTGTGTCCTCTGTACAGTGTGCACCTAAAGCTACCTGTAGAAGATTGGTGGTGTTTTTCTGATCCTATCACTACCGCAGGCAGCTACATTATTTTTAAGTGTAGTGTGACCTCTGCACAGTGTTCAGCTAAAGCTACAAGTTAGTGTAGTGCGACCTGTGCACAGTGTTCAGCTAAAACTCCAAACAGGTGTAGTGCGACCTCTGCACAGTGTTCAGCTAAAGCTACAAGTTAATGTAGTGCGACCTCTGCACAGTGTTCAGCTAAAGCTCCAAGTTAGTGTAGTGCGACCTCTGCACAGTGTTCAGCTAAAGCTACAAGTTAGTGTAGTGCGACCTCTGCACAATGTTCAGCTAAAGCTACAAGTTAGTGTAGTGCGACCTCTGCACAGTGTTCAGCTAAAGCTCCAAGTTAGTGTAGTGCGACCTCTGCACAGTGTTCAGCTAAAGCTACAAGTTTGTGTAGTGAGACCTCTGCACAGTGTTCAGCTACAGCTACCTGTAGAAGGTTGGTGTTGTTTTCCTGATCCTATCCCTACCGCAGGCAACTACATTATTTACACGTTAGTGTAGTGCGACCTCTGTACAGTGTTCAGCTAAAGCTACAAGTTAGTGTAGTGCGACCTCTGCACAGTGTTCAGCTAAAGCTACCTGTAGAAGGTTGGTGTTGTTTTCCTGAACCTATCACTACCGTAGGCAGCTACTTTATTTACACGTTAGTGTAGTGCGACCGCTGCACAGTATTCAGCTAAAGCCACAAGTTAGTGTAGTGCGACCTCTGCACTGTGTTCAGCTAAAGCTACAAGTTAGTGTAGTGCGACCTCTGCACAGTGTTCAGCTAAAGCTACCTGTAGAAGGTTGGTGGTGTTTTCCTGATCCTATCACTACCGCAGGCAGCTACATTATTTACACATTAGTGTAGTGCGACCTCTGCACAGTGTTCAGCTAAAGCTACCTGTAGAAGCTTGGTGTTGTTTTCCTGATCCTATCACTACCGCAGGCAGCTACGTTATATAAAACGTTAGTGTAGTGCGACCTCTGCACAGTGTTCAGCTAAAGCTACCTGTAGAAGGTTGGCGGTGTTTTCCTCATCCTATCACTACCGCAGGCAGCTACATTATTTACACGTTAGTGTATTGCAACCTCTGTACAATGTTCAAATAAAGCTACCTGTAGAAGATTGGTGTTGTTTTCCTGATCCTATCACTACCACAGGCAGCTACATTATTTACACGTTAGTGTAGTGTGACCTCTGCACAGTATTCAGCTAAAGCTACAAGTTAGTGTAGTGCGACCTCTGTACAGTGTTCAGATAAAGCTACCTGTAGACGGTTGGTGTTGTTTTCCTGATGCTATCACTACCGCAGGCAGCTACATTATTTACACGTTAGTGTAGTGCGATGTCTGCACAGTGTTCAGCTAAAGCCACAGGTTATTGTAGTGCGACCTCTGCATTGTGTTCTGCTAAAGCTACAAGTTAGTGTAGTGCGACCTCTACACAGTGTTCAGCTAAAGCTACCTGTAGAAGGTTGGTGTTGTTTTCCTGATCCTATCACTACCGCAGGCTGCTACATTACTTACACGTTAGTGTAGTGCGACCTCTGCACAGTGTGCAGCTAAAGCCACAAGTTAGTGTAGTGCGACTTCTGCACTGTGTTAAGCTAAAGCTACAAGTTAGTGTAGTGCAACCTCTGCACAGTGTTCAGCTAAAGCTACCTGTAGAAGGTTGGTGGTGTTTTCCTGATCCTATCACTACCGCAGGCAGCTACATTATTTACACGTTAGTGTAGTGTAGGGATGAGCCGAACACCCCCCGGTTCGGTTCGCACCAGAACCCGCGAACGGACCGAAAGTTCGCACGAACGTTAGAACCCCATTGACGTCTATGGGACTCGAACGTTCGAAATCAAAAGTGCTCATTTTAAAGGCTAATTTGCATGGTATTGTCCTAAAAAGGGTTTGGGGACCCGGGTCCTACCCCAGGGGACATGTATCAATGCAAAAAAAACTTTTAAAAACGGACGTTTTTTCGGGAGCAGTGATTTTAATGATGCTTAAAGTAAAAAAAAAAAAAGTGAAATATTCCTTTAAATATCGTACCTGGGGGGTGTCTATAGTATGCCTGTAAAGTGACGCGTGTTTCCCATGTTTAGAACAGTCCCTGCACCAAATGTCATTTTTAAAGGAAAAAATCTCATTTAAAACTGCTTGCGGGTTTAATGTCATGTCGGGTCATGGCAATATGGATGAAAATCAGTGAGACAAACGGCATGGGTACCCCCCAGTCCATTACCAGGCCCTTTGGGTCTTGTATGGATATTAAGGGGAACCCCGCACCCAAATTAAAATAAGGAAAGGTGTGGGGCCACCAGGCCCTATATACTCTGAACAGCAGTATACAGGCGGTGCAAACAAGACAGGGACTGTAGGTTTGTTGTTAAGTAGAATCTGTTTGTAATTTTGAACATTTTTAACGTGTTTAGCTCCAGCCAAAAAATCTTTTCTAAGCTTTTTGGAAAACATAGGGAAGGGTTATCACCCCTGTGACATTTGTTTTGCTGTCTTTCCTCCTCTTCAGAAGATTTCACCTCACTTTTTTGTCCCAATGAAAAATGTTTTTTGAAAATTTGGGTTTTTTTGTGGAACAAGGATTGGAAAGCATCAGTGGAAAGGAGAAATTGTTTTCCCATATTAACTCTTACAGGAGAGAATTTCCCTTCCTAGGGGTAGATTTCATCTCACTTCCTGTTGTCTCCTTCCGTTTGCAAGTAGGAGTCGTTTGTAAGTTAGATGTTTGAAAGTAGGGTCCTGCCCTATATACTCAGCAGAAATTTGGGCCTTAGGTGTTGCTGTGGCCACAACACTGTAAGCCCTCACAGGGCCCTGCTGTGAAATATTAGATCAAGAATTGTAATTACATGCCCCTGTTGAACAGGAGCTGAAAAATTAGGCCTTAGGCACTGGTGCTGGTGCCACAACACTGCAACCCCTCACAGACACTCTAGTTGGAACGCAGGAACGAGCCCTGCTGCAAAGTATTGCTTCAAAAATTGTAATTACACGCCCCTGTTAGACAGGGGCAGAAAAATTGGGCCTTAGGCACTGGTTCTGGTGCCACAACACTGCAACCCCTCACAGACACTCTAGTTGGAACGCAGGAACGAGCCCTGCTGCAAAGTATTGCATCAAAAATTGTAATTACACGCCCCTGTTAGACAGGGGCAGAAAAATTGGGCCTTAGGCACTGGTGCTGGTGCCACAACACTGCAACCCCTCACAGACACTCTAGTTGGAATGCAGGAACGAGCCCTGCTGCAAAGTATTACATCAAAAATTGTAATTACACGCCCCTGTTAAACAGGGGCTGAAAAATTGTGCCTTAGGCACTGGTGGTGGCGCCCAGAACCAAAAATGTTCTTACAAGCTATCAGCGTGATGATTGAGGAGGAAGAGGATAATTACTCAGGGATAGTCACTCAGCATCAGCATAGGCAGTCTTTGAAGGGATCTGAGATTTCAAAAAAAATTATTCGGTTACATCAACATCAGGTGCTTGGTAGCTGGTGGTGATCCAAGACTCATTCATTTTTATGAAGGTCAGCCGATCGACCGAGTCGGTGGACAGACGCACCCTGTGATCGGTTACCACGCCTCCAGCAGCACTGAATGTGCGTTCCGAAAGAACGCTGGATGCAGGACAGGCCAGTAGCTCAATTGCATACTGTGCAAGCTCTGGCCAGTGATCCATCCTCAAGACCCAGTAACCCAGAGGATTTTCGGTGGGAAAGGTGTCCAAGTCTGATCTTGCCCCTAGGTATTCCTGCACCATGTAAAACAGACGCTGGCGATGGTTGCTGGAACCGATCATACCTTGGGGCTGCGGACCAAAAAATTGTCTGAACGCATCGGTCAGACGGCCACCTTCTCCACCGCTCCTTCTTTGACTGACCGAAGCCTCAGCAACACGTTGTCCAGAAACAGGAGTTTGTAACCTCCCAGTCTCTGGGAACGTGTTGCACAGACCTTTCTGCAAGGCCTCCCGAAGATGTTTCATCCTCTGCTCCCTCTGCGATGGCAAGATAAGGTCCGCAACCTTACCCTTGTAACGTGGATCAAGGAGGGTTGCCAGCCAGTATTGGTCCTTCTCCTTGATACCACGAATACGAGGATCCTTACGCAGGCTTTGCAGGATCAGGGAGGCCATGCAGCGTAGGTTTGCTGAGGCATTCGGTCCGGAGTCCTCTGGGTCACTAAGAACGACATGGTCCGCAGCCACCTCCTCCCAGCCACGTACAAGTCCATGTGTTTCTTGGGACTGATCCCTTAAAGACTGCTGCTGATGCTGAGTGCCAGGCTCCACCTCCATACTGACACAATCTTCCTCCTCCTCCTCCTCCTCTTCTTCCTCGTCCTCTTCCTGTGC